>NW_027196245.1:0-95000 GCF_038502225.1 Cherax quadricarinatus
CTGCACAACATCACATCCCCAATCTAATCTTTCTGCCCACTCTCCCAGCCCCATGATCATTTACTTTTCCAGATTTACCTTCATCCCAGTAGCTCTCCCAAAAGTGTGTACAACTTCCCCCAAAAGTCCTAACCGTGTCTCCTCACTTACCAAAATAGTGGTATCATCAACATAGCCCACCAAACCAGGCCACGGCTTCAGCTCACCATCCCTCCCCCCCGTCCTTAGACGATCCTCCACCATCCTATAAACGGGATCCTGAACACATGCAAACAATATTTGTGATAAAGGACATCCCTGCCGAAGACCCTGCTCCATGTTGACTAACCCCCCCACACACCCATTGATTTGCACCCTTACCTTCGCGTTTGAGTACAACGTATCCACCCACCCCACTATTTCTTCGCCAAACCCCTGTCGTAGGAGAATATCCCTCAAAGCCTTTCTTTCCACCCTATCATAAGCCCCTTGCCAATCCAACGCCACCAACGCCCCTCTTCCCCTTTCCATGTCCTCCAGGAACCCCTTGATAATCCCGTGGCCCTCGCTCATTGACCTACCAGGTAAACCAAACTGAGACTCAAACACGACCCTCCCCACAACACATTTAAGCCGATTCCCAAGAATTTTCGCAAATAATTTATAATCAGCACAAAGCAACGAAATGGCTCGGTAATCCCGAAGGGTACTCTGCTGTTTACCCTTTGGAACCAACACCACCACCGCCGTTGCCTGAGATTCTCCCATCTTACCTCCGTCTTTCATGGCATTCATTAACCTTACTAGGAAACCCCTAAGCAGACCCCAGTGCTGTACATAAAATTCGCTTGGTAAACCATCGATCCCGGGTGCCTTACCCTTCTTCATGTCCATAAGGGCTCTCCATATTTCCCCCTCCTCAATGACCCCACCCAGTGCCTCCCGATCACTCCTCCCCAGTTTGCACGGCACATACTCACATACCTTCCCAAGAACCTCGCCATCCACCCCACTACTTTTCCCGTATTCCTCAAACCGTCTATCTGCATATGCACTCATCCCCTTGGTGTCCCTTAATACCTGACCCTCTCTAAAACCCCCCACAGAAGATATGACTTGCAAACCCGGTATTGTAGTCGTTCGCTGTCGTACCTTCTGTCCTCGCAGCACACAAGCTGATGGCTTGTCGCCCCAGAGTACTTCGTCCAACCCCGCCTGTACCCGTACAGCTGCAAAACGTTCTTCTTGCAAATCCCGTATTCTGTCCTTCAACATGTGTATATCCTCCACCGGGTACACCCCGGCCACCGCCCCCCCCCTCGTAACAATCCCGTAATCTAGATTCTAAGTAATTTGACAAACCATACCGCAATTGATTAATGCGTTTGCCCTCCCTCACATAAAATTGACGTATTCTTAACTTAGCCACACTATCCCACCATCCTACCACATCTTCCTCAGTCCTTCTGTCGGTACAGAGCTGTTCCCAAAATATTGCAAACGCTTCCACTCCCTCCCTATACCCCAAAACCATCGTGTTCAGTTTCCAATAACTTCCCTGCCTACGAGCCAAAGCATCCCAACCCACCTCCACTAATACCGCCCTATGATCGGAAGACACCATCTCAATAGTTTTAAAAGACTCTACCAAAACCCTCTGAGATAAATATAACCTGTCCAAACGAGCCGCATATCCCCTTCTTAAAAACGTATGTTCCACCTCCCACAGACCTCCCCCGAAAGCATCACGTAACTGAAGATCTCTAAGCAGGCCCCTCAAGACTGAGGAAAAATATCCCGCTCCTCTGGGTTCCACGTCGGTCCTCTTAATTACACAATTCCAATCCCCCCCCCCACAATCGCCAGAGACGGCAACGTGCGTAGGTAGTACACGAGCTCCTCCCGCACAAAATCCATCTTCACTTTCACGTCACTTTCTGCTGGGGCATACACAAACACAAACGCCACTCTCTCTCCCATCCACCATCCTTCCACACGTAATACTCTCCCCCCTCCCCCCCTCTTTCCTATGCAATACAAACGGGCTCGCCTCCCTGATCAACACACCCACTCCTCCTTTTAAACTCTCAGACGGCAACACATAAGCCTGATACCCAGGCACCACTAATTCACGACCAAGCTTAAAATTGTGTTCCTGCACAAAAGCTACGTCAACCTTGTACCTATTCAAAAACATCCTGAAGCACTCCCATTTAACCCCATCACACAGACCATTAATATTTATTGTTACACACCTGAGGCCAGTTTAAGGTTTCCTTCCCCGCCTCATGTCAAGATTCTTCCCTTTCAGACCGTTCCCCTGGACTGTGCCTTTGCCACAGACTCCCCCCTCCTTCCCAACCATCCCCCCCCCTTCTGATGTGGCCCTCTCGCAGAGTCACTCTGGGTACCATAACCCCATGTCTTTTTCCCCGTCCTTTGCACCGGCTTCAGAACATCGTCCGAATCTGACGCTGCTGCCCTTTTCCTTGTAGCTCCCTCAGTTTCCATATCTGAGTCCTGGGAGCCAGCACAATGGACTTCCACCTCTATCACCCTTAATCCGCCTCCATGTCCTTCCATGGCACTCGCACTGTCCACCACAGGTGCCACCTGATCCTCCCCTTCCCCACACACACCTTCTGCCCTGATCCCAGGTTCTTGTTCGCTGTAACTCTCCACCTCCGTAGACTGTAACATAGCCTGTGTCACCGTCTCCAACTCCTCCTCAATAGCCTTCACTGCTGCGCCCTCCTGCACCTCCTCACTTGACAACTGTACTGTTGATGGGCCAGGTGACTCATGGATCACCCCTTCTTCCGATTCCACAGGAGCCACTACCTCTTCACTCCACATGCGACCACGCCCTCCTCCTTGCCCCCGTTCTTCCTTAGGCATCGGGTGCTCATGCGCAGGTGCTCCGCCCCTTGCCGGCCCAGGAGCCATACTCCGCTTGCCACAGTCTGCCGCCATATGGTCATATTCGCCACACAGTCGGCACGTACGTCTCTGCCCCACATACGCTACCATTACCTGGGTTCTAAACTCTTCGAGATATACATACTAGGGTATAGGATGCCTTAGCGTCATCTTGAGATTAAAAGAACCCTCAGGAAATCCTGTGTAAGCACCTTTTACCCATTTGCCAGGTTGGGCCAGATGTACAGTTCCATAACGTTCGAATACATTTCGAATATCTACCTCATCAGCCTCAAAAGGCACGATGCGGAGCTTAACCCACGAATAATGTCGTGATACATCCGTCAACTTGACCCTCACTGCCGGTGTTACGTTAATGCTGACATCTTGGTAACGATCAACCAAAGCCTCGTATACTTGAGCAGTTAGCACTTTCACGAAAATTCTATATACACCGTTCAGTGCCACTCCATATAAATCCTCGTCTCTGATGCTGTATGTCTCATTTATAATTTTGGGCAATAACACATCGACTGACGTAGGCGTTAAAGCCCCACTAATAAGTTCAATGCCCACAGTATTCACTCTCCTGCGCACACCTGGCGCCATGTCGTTGACTGAGTAGCTCGTCTGGGAAACAGTAGAGGGGTGCAAAGCACGACCGCACTCTACCTCATCCAGGCAGCGAATGCACAACACCTCCTCGTACCACTGCTGTCAGGTTACTGAGGAGCGTTAGGCAAGGGGGTCTACACGGCCCAAGAGCGATGCAGACAATCTCTCGTCAAAATGTTCCAAGGACACCACAAGAGCTAGAGCCTCTTTCTCAATAGTGGCTTAATTTTTCTGGTGTCGTTTAAGCTTAGATGAATAGTAACATATAGGATGGAGAATGTCAGTGGATGTTGACTGTTGGAGCAGCACAGTGCCCACTGCATAACCACTCGCATCTATATGTAAAAAGAAGGGAAGATTGAAATTAGGACTCTTCAACACAGGAGCAGAGGATAGCAAGCGCTTCAACCTTTTGAACGAGTCTGAACAATCTCTAGTCCAGGTGAACTGAACTTTGCTACTAGTAAGCTCAGTGACAGGAGCTGCAATCTGAGAAAAGTTTGGACAGAACCTGCGATAATATCCTGCCATACCTTGGAATCTCTGTACTCCCTTCCTATCCTGTGGCACTGGAAATTCAGAAATTGCACGAACCTTAGCCTCAATAGGAGCAACCTCACCTTGGCCGATACAAAAGCCTAGATAGGTAATCTTGGCTTGACCAAAACTACATTTAGCTAAGTTAACAGTGAAGTTGTAGTGCGCCAGTCTCTCAAACAATGCTCTGAGACGCGTCAAGTGCTGTTCCCACTCGTCACTGTACACCACTAAGTCGTCAAGGTAGGCTTCTACTCCTTCTAAGTTGTGGGTCAACTCGTTCATTATACGTTGGAATGAAGAAGCCGCGTTACATAGGCCGAAGGGGGTGACGAGGTAGTTAAACAATCCATCTTGAACAGTAAAAGCAGATATTTCTTGAGCACGTTCAGTAAGCGGGACTTGATAATAGCCTCGTAAGATATCTAAACGGCTGACAAACTGGGCTCCTGACACACGATCAATAAGGTCGTCAATGCGAGGTAGAGGATAACCATCAGGCAAGGTGACAGAGTTCACTTTCCTGTAATCAGTGCACGTGGTATTCCCTGCTCAGACTCTGTGCTGAGCGGTCGTCAGCTGTCTCTCCTCAGTCCCGACACCTGGTGGAGGAGCTTTGAGACGACAACAACAATGGCGACGGGTTATCGAAGAAGAGTTAATACTGTGTGTATTGACCTTATAAAGGGCACGATCCCCAGCTCATCGATTAATGTGTTGGTGCCGATGATCATCTGCGATGTATATGGCATCCAGCGTGAATCCCTGTGTGGCATTGCCTTAAATGGACTATCACGGATATTCGTCAAGTTTTGCGATACCAAGACCTACGAGCAGATTGTCAACCAGTATCAGGATGTTAGCAAGCAAGTCACCCCAGCAGTCACAGTTAAGTTGCACGACGTTTCACATTACTATACATGGGTACGTGTGCGAAACGTGCCTTTTGAGGCTAACGAAGTTGACATACGTGACGCCTTCAAATACTATGGGACGATCCACCAGGTTACTATGTGTCGGTGGTCTGATGGCCACTTTGCTGGTTTACAGGAAGGGTCGTTTACGTTAAAAATGTCCCTGCGCCAACCAATACCTTCGTACATAAACCTAGAGGAGTTCCGTACCCAGGTGTATGTTACGTATCCTGGTCAGAGACGAACTTGTCGCCTTTGCGGAGCATTGGACCACATTGCTGCACAATGCGTTAAGCGCCAGCCGCCCTCAGGAAGTGGTCATCGTCCGGATGGTGAGGCTCCTCGACGAAATTTGGCAGATGAAGTAATCGAGGACTTACCGCGCCTGAAATCGTGGAGTGATGAGGTGGATCGGGCCATGCTCGTGGAGTCATCCTGCGTGACTCTACCTGGTACGGTCAACCACGATGTGGTAGAATATGGTGGACGTGAGAGCC
This sequence comes from Cherax quadricarinatus, assembly GCF_038502225.1. Lineage (NCBI taxonomy): Eukaryota > Metazoa > Arthropoda > Malacostraca > Decapoda > Parastacidae > Cherax > Cherax quadricarinatus. The sequence continues at coordinate 5,462 of NW_027196245.1, forward strand.
CTCAAGCAAGAGAGGATGCTGACATGGACGCTAACATTGTATCGACATTGAGCGACCTTTTAGCTTCGCAGGAGTATGATTCTGTGCCGTGTGTGCCTGCATTGGAGTGTTCAGATGAGGAGAGAACACAGTTAAAGGACGTCGATCAGTTAATTAACGTGAGTGAAGTAGAAGGTCCGAGAGTTCATACTGTTGCGGTAGAAGTTCACAAGGAGAACATTACAGGTCCTGATAAAGTTGAGGATGCTGTTTCTAGGAAGCGTGCGGCTACCCCGCCCGACTCCGACGATGTCTTGACCCCTGGACAGCGCTCAGGGAAGAAGACGTGGTCGGAAGTCACGGGTGGGGCGTTGCGTGGTTCCAGGACAGCGAGTAATATAACAGAGAATGTACAAGGTAAAGGTGGCGCCTTAGGCGTTAGTCAGCGTAAAGGGAAAAAGGGTGTGGTGGTCCCTCGAGGAAAGCCACCGTTAGCAAAGTTAGGTGTATAACCATAAATGTTAATGGTATGAAAAATAACAGAAGGCAAGTACAGGTTCATGAGTGGTTGCATCGCTTTGCAGTAGACGTATGTTTCGTGCAAGAACATAACCATAAAGTTGGAAGTTCGTTTGCGATAGATGGTTATGATGTTTATATGGCTCACTCGAGTCGTTTGAAAGGTGGTGTGGCTGTTAATAAAAGCGACCAGCCCGTTCGTGATGAAACATTGGGAGGAAGGGGGGGGGGGTCGCGTGGTACGCGTCATAGGTGAGTGGGGTACTCAACGGGTTGGTTTTGTAGGAGTATATGGACCAGCTGAACATGATGTTAATATTAAAAATACTTTTGTTAACGACGTTCTTGTGTACTATTTGAGATCTCTGCCTGATATAACAGTAGTTGGTGGCGATTGGAACTGTGTGGTGCGCCGTAAAGACGTAGAACCGAGGGGAGCGGGTTATTGTTCGATTATTTTGGGTGATTTGTTGTCTGGGCTGGGGTTGGTGGATGTAAATGGAAGCAGTGACTTAGAGATTGAGCACACTTTCGTGCGTAAGGACTATGCTGCGCGCTTAGACAGGGTATATGTGTCTCGGCGCGTAGTTGTAACCAAAGTGCGTGTGTTAGATGTGTATTTCTCCGACCATCGCGGTGTTCTCGTAGAGCTCGACTGGAGAGGTCTCCCGACTCGTTTTAAAGGATATTGGAAGTTAAATACTCGTTTACTTCAAAGTGATGAAGATAAGACACTCTTTACGCACTTATGGACGTCTATGGGAGTAGACTCCTTGGAAGGTAGTGATTTAGTGCGACAATGGGACGAGGTTATGAAGCCTCGCATTAAGGATTTTTATGTACATCGGGGTAAGGAGGCCTCTCGATTGGAGTATGGATTTTTGAGGTACCGGGAGGGTTCTTTACAGCACTGTTATGCGCAAGGGGAGGTATCTGGAATTTACCCTGTGGACGAGATTGACAATCTAAAGGACCACATCCAGAAGCTGAAAAATACGGTTTTTGATGGGGCGAGTATTACGAGTGGAGCCGAGGAGGCTGTGTGGGGTGATAAGCCGTCCGCTTGTGTCTTACATAGTCAGACACAAAGGAGGAAGGCGACCGAAATCGTGAGTTTAGTGGTTCAGGATGGCGTTGAAGGGTATAGTGAGGGTCAGGTTGTAACAACAACTGAAGGAATAAGCTATTACGTTGATAAATGGTTTAATATCAAAATGCTAAATAAAGAAGTAAGCGTGGATGCAATACGGGAATTGGGGCAGAATGTACGATGTGAGTTGAATGATAATGATCGCTTTCTCATGGGTGGGCCTATAACTGAAGCTGAGGTGTGGAGGCTTTGCAGGGAATGTGCAAGGGTAAGGCGCCAGGTATTGATGGCATTCCATGTGAATTTTATATTCAACATTGGGAGGTCATACGGACTTTTCTGGTACGTTTACTCAATGCGATGAAGGAGGGGGGTCGTTTAGGTAAGTCTCAGAGTACGGCGGTTTTGGTGTTAGTTAAAAAATGTGACATACCCGTATCACTTAAGGATTACCGACCAATATCACTAATGTGTAGTGATTATAAATTATATGCAAAAATTTTAATGAATAGGATTAAGAAAGTGTTTGACAAGGTAATGCATAAGGGTCAGTTTGGCATGCCAGGTAGGACAATGTATGATGGTCAAGGGCATATCAGGGAGTTTGTCGAGGAATGCGGAACGAGGGGCGGGGGTGGTGTTTTGGCTTTAGACTGGCAAGCTGCTTTTGATAGTGTAGAAAGGGATGTGCTGTGGAAGTTTATGAGATGGCAGGGTTTTGGTAATGAGATCATCATGTGGGCCCGCTCTTTGTATAATGGTGCTGGGTTTAGAGTACAAATTAATGGGAAGTTAGGAGATTTAGTCAAATTGAATAGAGGCATTCGACAGGGATGCCCTATGTCTCAAATGCTCTTTGCTTGCATGCAAGACCCATTTTATTGGACAGTTTGTGGGCGGGGTGTAGATTCGTCGTGGGGTACGGGTAGTGATCGACCTTCCATAGTAGGTTATGTAGATGATACAACTGTTCTAGTACGTACGAGGGAGCAGTTGAGTTGTGTAGGAAGGTTTGTAGATATATTTGGTAGAGCAACAGGAATGCGAGTTAACAAAGAAAAATCAAAGATTATGAAGTTGGGAGATTGGGCGAGTGAGGAGGTAGGTATAGAGACGTGGACGGTGGTTGACTGTGTTACTATATGTGGTATACAGTATATGAGAGAGGTTGATGAGACGAGGGCATGTAATTCGGGGAGGGTGGTAAATAATGTTTTGAGGCGTTTAAATAGTCTAAGGGCAAGACATTTAACCCTACACCAGCGAGCGATAGTAATTAATGTTCTTCTTTATAGTAAAGTTTGGCACGTTGCTGCGCTGTATCCACTAATAAAGGGGGATATTAAACATCTTTTAAATAGAGTTTATAGATTTCTGTGGGGTTCAGGGTGCGATTGGCTCACAAGAGCGGTGGTAGAGACACCAATGCGTCAAGGAGGGTTAGGTCTTGTTCCTTTAAGAGACCGAGTCATTGCTTGTTATGTGAAACGTCGTTTTCTCCGACTGGGTGGCAGGCATGGTGGTTTAACAGAAATGTACCGTGACCTGCGCAGGTGGTGGAGACGGGCAGATGTAATCAAGTGCGATACGATGCTACGTGTGTTACTGTGCATGCGAGACGTGCGGAGCGTTAAATTGAGTACTTTGGAAAGAGTGGGTATGGTGAAAGTTGAGGTGAGAGTTCAAGGAATGTTCCCCATGTACGCGTGGTGTGATATATGGAAGCGAGTTTATCAGTTATATCTCCTTCCTCGAGTACGCGAAGTGGTTTTTAAATTTTTGCACGGGATTCTGCCGTCCAAGGTGGTGTTGTCTAATCGGCGTGTAGAGGAGGACCGGAGTTGTTCAGCGTGCGGGGAGGACGAATCAGCGTTTCACGTTGTGTATTTCTGTGAAAATTTATGTATAGTACGTGCGTGGTTAAGCAGGGTTTTACGAATGGTAGGGGGGGGAGGTTTGTCTGTAATTAGGGCGTTGAGTTTTGATGTGGGTGGGGTCGACATCTGTGTACAACGTGCAGTGTCGTATGTCGTAGCCGATTATATTTATGTGTCATGGGCTATGAGACATGTTGAAGGTAATAGCAGAATCCGGGTTTTAGCGGGAACAATTCTTAGAACTAAGTGTCGAAATCAGTTAGTATATGAGGGGAGATGGGAGAAAGATTTCCCGTCTGCATACAGAGCGTTAGAGTTAAAGGATTTGAGATAATTTGTGTTTGTTCAGTGGGTAATCTTACGGGCTGGTCAGCTGCGTTTAATTGTGTGTAAATGTCGTGTGTTTGTGAATGTTGTATGTATGTCTCTAATGTTGTATGTATGTCTCCAATGTTGTATGTATGTCTCCAATGTGATGATGTCATTAATAAAAATGTAAAAATTTTTGTATGTGCAGAACGTTAAGAGTTTTGCCCTTTTTATTCTTGTATACCAATCATTGGTTTTTGTATAGACGTGTTTTCCTATTACATGTAATATATGATATTGCATGTAATTGATTACATTATTTGTTGAGATGTAATATAACACATCGTATTTGTTATATTTGGATGTTTTCGTCGTCGATCCATTAATACCTATGTCTATGTTGACGTGTATGAGTGTGCTTGTGTGTGTGTGTAATTGTGTGTGTTGGTTTTTTAACACGTTATTATGCAGTCTATATACTTACCCATGTGTGCTTGCCATTTGTATATACACCAAGTTAGACATGTTCTTTAATAATGTATAATGTGTTGTGTCTGAGTATAAAACCATCGTCAATACTTTGTGTGTAGGTGTATTACCATTATATTGTACAGCACCGTTTGTCGTGTGATTATGATGTGGACGGATCTTGTTAATGTAATTTGACTATAGGAAATACTTTCTAACCAATGTTAGAAATCAAACTGTTCTATATTTACATAATGTACTTATTGCACTTGCAGTTTGTTTCGTAAGCCGTGAGGCAGTTATAACCTTTACCATTACAAGTTTAGGGAACAGATGTATCATTGTGTTTTATGCTTCATATTCTTACGTGTCGTAAGATTCATACTTTTGGATATGCATTATAGATGTGTTAGGGTTAACTTAATTTATTGTGCACTCTTGTGGGTCTGATTTTATGTTGTACTTTTCAGATAGGGGGAGGTTCTGTATAGGGAAGGAGGGGTTCTGTCTAGGGAAGGGGGGGTTTAGTTTGCAGGGCTACGGTATGTAACATACTGTGCCCTTTTGAGTTTGTACCTTATGACGTTCAGTCATAGTACAGAATATCTTGTTTTACTTTTGCTGTAGTTAGTACGGAAGTATGTATCAATTCTCTCCTTACTTTGGTTACTGTTTGTGTTTTCATTAGATAATTTTTGTTACATGATGTATAATTATTATATCTGTATGTGGTATTATATGGCCATAGAAAGTTTATTACATTTGTTGGCAGATAAAGCCTGTTTGTTATTTTTTATGTGCTGTGATGTACTTATAAATAAAATATAAAAAAAAAAATCAGTGCACATCCTGAAACTACCGTCAGATTTAGGCACTAAAATACAGGGAGATGCCCATGGACTTTTACTGCGCTCAATAAGTCCGTGAGATAACAGAAAATCAACCTCTTCTCTCAATGCTTTATGCTTCATTGGACTCATCCTATATGGTGATTGCTTAATGGGTGATGCTCCCTGTACATCAACGTCATGTACAACCAGAGTACAACGTTTAGGAACACCACCGAACAATTCAGGGAAATGCAAAATGATGTTTTTAATATCACCAGCTTTATCAATCCCAAGGTTACTTAGAAAATCGTCTAGTGATTGTAGAGTCACTGAATTTTCTAAACGAACCTCTATACTTCTAGAGATGTCAGGTAGACTGACGTTTTCTTCCTCTGTCCTTGGAAGAATAGAAGTTTTTTTTTTATATTTTATTTAAAACCAACAATAGACAAAAGGAAAAACCCTAAAGATGACAATATATGAACAATAACTGAAAAAACGTTACATTAGATATTGAAACATTAACGAATAACATTACAATATAACAAATATGACCACTATTACCTACATATAAAATCAGATACCGAAGCTTAAAATTGTCCTATACTAGCTACATGTGGATAAGTTAACTTTCGCAAAAACATGCAAACCTATATTAACTCATCCTCAAATTAATCATCCTTGCTCTTAATTTACACTAGAATAATAAAATACAAGTATACTTTCATTATGTCGTTACAGACTAAATTCCTTCTGCTCTGGACACGGAAAGAAATATAGGATAATTAACCAATGATGTCAAGAACACATCCAAGCGAAACCTACACCGACCATACAGGTCCATGAGAACTGCACGGTCCGCGCAGCTGCTCGCCCAGGTGTGCACATGTACTTTACACATCGTACCTACAATTAGATTCAGCTCAACATTTTTCAATAATGCCATACGTAGAAACATTCTACCCAATTTGTATAATAAAGAGCAGTTTGAATCAAAGAACATTCCACAATTATCATAAATTTACCCTAACCTAAGCCTAGTATTTCATCTGTTATAAATGTCTAATCAACACGAAAATTTTACCACATACCTCTAACCATATTTGTTGGTGTACATGATACAACCTTGTATTACCATAAAGAGAAAAAAAAAAGAACAATAAAAAGGAAAACCCATTCTTCACCTTCAAAATCAGACTTCAATTTACCATTCATGTACATACATATAAATAAGTATATAAAGTATGTTGTCTAATTGAACACAATCACTTACAACGTCAGTTATAATATTACGTCAACTCAACCACGAATAACTTCATCCAATTCTTACAACTTCAAGGTTCGTAAAACTCTTAAACTACATACATAGTATTACCACCATCTAGACAAATTAAAAAGAAAAACAATACTCAAATATATCAAAACACACTATGCTTCTATTGGCACCAAATCAATTGTGCTTACAAAAATACATTGTAAATTAAACTGAAACATAAAAAGCCATTTTGACATTTACACATTGTATCAAAATCATAAATGCGCATAGAAAATATGTATTGAATATCATTGAAAATGTTCATGAGAAAAACCATTAATGGTATATACAAGAAAGTAAACATACATACAATACATACATATACATATATACATATATATATATATATATATATATATAATATATATATATATATATATATATATATATATATATATATATATATATATATATATATACGTACACATATACATACATACATATACATACATACATACACATATACACACATACATCACATGCATATATATACACACATACACATACATAGTTATAAGTCGATAATTCCAAATATAACTGTATTGTACTTGAAACACTCAGAACAAATAATGTTAAAATTGCACCCCGGACATACCTCATATAACATTCATCAAACTCATCATGCTACCGCCCATTCTAGGAAACCAGCCCATTTCATCCCCCTTACCTGCCTTTCAACTCCCGTAAATCCCGTAAAGTGAAATTCCTATAACCCTCACTTAAATCCCTCTCCCATCTCCCCCCATACACCTCCTTATTTCTACACTTTGTCCTATAAAAAGTTGCTGTTAATGCATTAATTCTTTCACACACGTTCGCTCCTCTCATAGCCCAAGACATATAAATATAATCTGTAATTATATACCCTACCGCATTCTCTACCATCTGATTCACCCCACCTATGTCTAAGCTTAAAACCCTCAACACCTGCAAACCCCCCCCTCCCACTAACCTTATTACCTTACCCAACCAAACCCTTATTAGTTCAATACATTCGCAAAAATACACTATATGGAAAACAGTCTCCCATCCACCACAAGCCTTGCATATCCCATCCTCCCGTATTCTCTTATGGAATAAAACCATTCCAGACGGTAAGATCCCATGTAAAAATCTATACATTACTTCTCGTACTTTAGGTTTTAAACGTAATTTGTTCAAACGCCCCCAGATATTACGCCAATCATACATCGGATAAACCTCTTCTACCACTGCTACCACTGCCTTACCTTCCACCCCATCAAGGTTTCCCAATTTAATATGTGAAGGATCGCTCATGTTTATGATGACCCGTAACATTGCCTCACCGATTATGAACTCCCTACCCACCCACCACCGTTGCATGTCCTGACGTATCTTATGAAGTCCGCCTTCCCTCGCCCCTCCCCTCCCGCTTATAACTACGTTTCAAATACACACTCATAATCCTCTTTTCAACAGCTATAAGACCCAGCCCTCCTCGGCCAACCGGGAGTGTGACAACCGCTCTACCTAACCATTCGCTTCCAGTACCCCAAATGAATCTAAAAACGCGCTTTTGTAACCTTTGTATCTCACTACGAAGTATCGGATATATTGCTGCTACGTGCCAAAGTTTACTATATAATAGGACATTCGTTGTAATTACTCTTTGATGCAAAGTTAAGTGTGCAGCTCGTAAACCACTGATGCGCTTCAGTACACCATCTACAATACGCACTGAATTTATTTGTTGTGCTAACTTGATATCACTTACATAAACGATCCCACATATCAGTAATTGGTCCACCTTTTTCCACCTTTCAACTACTTCACATTCCTCACTTAACCCATCCCCAAGATCCATATACTTCGTTTTCTCCTTATTAATTGACATGCCAGAAGCCTTTTCAAAAACATTTACTAACTTTTCCACTCGAGGCAAATCCCTGTTACCACTTACTAAAATCGTTGTGTCATCAACATATCCAACAATACCAGCCCCCCCACCCCTTTCGTCACCAACCCAATTTGCTGCCAATAAGACCCTAATTCCTCTATAACACATTCGTCTCTCAGCCATTGAGTAGAGAGGACGTGTTCTACACTGCTGCCCTCTATAGCTGTTCGGTGGCAGTTTCATTTTCTCAACATGGCGCAGGCAGCCAGACGCCGCGTCAACACTGTCTGTTTGGAATTAACTCGTGGGGCAGTGCTTGGGCCATCAATGGCGATATTATTGCCAGCGATAATCCGAGACACCTATGGTATCGCCAACGAGGATTTGTGCGGTGTAGCGATGAATGGTGTGACAAGAATCTTTGTAAAGTTTTGTTCAGCTCAAGTTTACGAGAATGTCGTCGACAAGTATCAAGAGGTTAATCTGGTGGTTAACCAGGCTGTGTCTGTGAAGTTACACGATGTATCCCGCCATTACACATGGGTAAAAGTCAGAAACGTACCCTTTGAGGCTGATGCGACTGATATACGTGCTGCCCTGAGTAATTATGGCACCATACACATGGCTACAGCAGGGAGGTGGCCTGATGGCCCATATGAAGGACTACCTGAGGGAACTTTTTCGGTAAAAATGACATTACGACATCCAATCCCTTCATATGTGATCCTGCAAGACTTCAGGACTCAAGTTTTTGTGACTTATGCAGGGCAACGCCGCACTTGTAGGTTGTGTGGAGCATACGATCATTTGGCGGTGCAGTGTGAAAGGAGACGAGGTGCCAGGGTTGTACAACAGAGCAAGGATTTAGGGGAGGAAGGTATAAGGCAAGATGTGCCTGAAGCGCCTGTGCAACCCTCAAGATTGTCTTGGAGCGAAGAGGTTGAGAGGTCTCTGAACACGGTGTGTGCTACACTCCCGGAAGTGTCGCCTCCTTTGGAGACAGCCCCAGAGGTGGAAACGGCTTCGCGAGAAGAGCAGGCCAATGATGTGGAGACATCCATTGTCTCTGTGTTAGACGAATTATTTACGGAGGACAGCATGAGTCCTGCGACGGCACCATCCCTAGACTTGGGACAGGCTGTGACGGCGGAAGTGGATCACGACGTGCAGCTGGTAGTGGACGCCACTGACGCCTTGCTGAAACAAACGGTGGAGGTGGAAATTCACCAGGATTGCACTGTGGACGACGAAATGCAGGTGGAAAGTGTAACACGAAAGCGCTCTGTTACACTTTCAGATTCTGATGATGTGTTAACGCCAGCCCAAAGATCAGGGAAGAAATCATGGGCGGATGTGGCACAGAAAGGGTCCTGTGCACCCAAAGCACAGGGGATGATCAGGAGTGCTTCAAAAGGAGGGGAAGGGAAAATTGGAAACAAAAAATCTAGTGAAAAACATTCCGTGTCGAAAGGAAAACCATCATTGTCGATTTTAAGTGCCTCACAATAAACATTAATGGTTTGCGAACTGTACGAAAGTGTGCATGGTTACGTGATTTATTGGTGCGTAATAATGTGGACGTTGTGTTCATACAGGAACACAATCATAAATGTGGCAGTGAATTGCGGATAGAAGGATATAACGTGTACATGGAGAATGCAATTCGGTTGAAAGGTGGCGTTGCCATCATGATCAGGGAGACTAGCCCGTTTGTTGTGAGACGTAGTGAAGGGGGGGAGGGGAGGATAATAAGGGTGGAAGGACTATGGGGACGGGTGAAGGTGGCTTTTGTGTGTGTATGGTCCAGCCGAGAATGATGGGCGTGTAAAAGCAACCTTTGTGAAAGAGGTGTTAATTTATTATTTGAGGTCACTCCCTGAAGTAGCTATTGTAGGCGGGGATTGGAATTGCGTGATCCGGCGTAAGGATGTAGAACCTCGGGGAAGTGGGTACTTTTCAGGGGTATTGGGAGATTTAATGTCAGGGGTGGGATTAAAGGACGTGGTGGGGGGGGGAGAGGTTGAGCATACTTTTGTACGTCGTGGATATGCGGCGCGACTTGATAGAGTGTACGTGTCACGCACCATCGTAGTTAATAGTGTGCGTATTTTAGATGTGGTGTTTTCTGATCATAGAGGAGTTCTTGTGGACGCAGGGTGGGAGGGTTTACCTAAGAGGGGTTGTAGTTATTGGAAATTGAATGCTAAATTGTTAAAAGGGGAGGAGAATAGGAAATCTTTTGAGTGTTTTTGGGAGGGTTTGTTAGCAGGGGCTCCTGGGGATGGAGACTTGGTTAGGTGGTGGGATGTGGTGGCTAAGAAACGTTTTCGGGATTACTATGTTCGGCTTGGGAGGGAAAGTAATCAACTTTTATATGGGCTTCAGGGGTATTTAGAAGGACAGTTACGCAATTGTTATGTGGGTGATGGTGCGAGATACCCTGTGGAGGAAATAGAGGATTTAAAGCAACGTATTAAGGGTTTGCATAATGATCGATTTGATGGTGCACGTGTGGCTGGAGGGTTGGAGGAGGTTCTCTACGGGGATCGGCCTTCGGCGTGTGCGTTAAGGGGACAGCAGAAGAGGAGGGCAGCCACGGAGATGATGGGATTAACAGTTCAAGTGGGGACGGGAGGGTATAGGGAAGGGCAGGTATTGATGTCGACTGAAGGTATGAGTGGATATATTGATGCATGGTTTAGGTCATATGCACAACATGTGGGTATACGAGATGATGCTTTAAGGGAAATGGGTGGTTATGTGCAATGCGAGCTTGATGGTAGAGATAGGGAGACTTTGGAAGGACAAATTACGGAAGGGGAAATTTGGCGAGCTATAGCAGGTGCAAGTTTAGGTAAGGCACCGGGTGTAGACGGGTTGCCTAATGATTTTTATGTTACGAACTGGGAAGTATTGAGGAGATTTTTAGTCAGATTGTTCAATGTAATGAAGGAAGATGGGGCAATGGGTGAGCAGCAAAGGACTGCTGTTGTTGTATTAGTGCCAAAGGGTGGACAGACCACGGTAGAAGATTACCGTGCTATATCGCTTATGTGCGGTGATTATAAGTTATTTGCAAGGGTATTAGGGAACAGAATCAAACAGGTTTTAGGTAAAGTAATTGATAGAGGACAATATGGCATACCGGGTAGATCAATGTATGAAGGGCATGGAGCTATTAGGAGTTTTATAGAGCATAGGGGGGAGGGGGGAGGGGGTGTTTTGGCTCTGGATTGGAGAGCTGCTTATGATAGCGTAGAAAGGGATGCATTATGGAGTTTTATGCGTTGGTTGGGTTTCGGGAGGGAAATTGTTTCTTGGGCAAAAACTTTGTATCTGGGTGCAGTTATGAGAATACAGGTTAATGGACGACTAGGTGATAGCATACAGATGGGAAGGGGTTTGCGACAGGGATGCCCTCTGTCGCAAATTTTGTTTGCATGTCTTCAGGAACCTTTTTATAGGGCAGTTAGGTGGAGTATAGCGAGAGCGAGGGTTGGTGTTGCACGTGAAGGGGAAGCGGGTATAGTGGGTTACGTGGATGATACGACTGTCTTGGTGAGGGATGCGAGGGATTTACATAAGGTAGAAAGGGTGATAGACGTTTTTGGTGAGGCTACAGGGATGAAAATTAATGTAGTAAAGTCCAAGTATTTGGATCTAGGGGATAGCGTACATAATGGTGAGACTGTTGAGGGTGGGTGGCGTGTGGTAGATCAGCTGTTGATATGTGGGATAGTGTACATGCGGAATGATAGGGATGCACAAGAGGTAAATTCGAGGCGCACCGTGGATGGAGTTTTGAAAAGATTGGGAGGCTTGAGGGCAGAGCAATTATCGTTGCATCAAAGGGTTATAGTCACGAATGTCCTGTTGTATAGCAAGTTATGGCACGTGGTGGCAATATATCCGTTACGACGGTGTGAGGTGCAACGGTTGCAACTGCGGGTATTCAGATTTATATGGGGATCGGGTTGTGACTGGCTAAGTAGAGGGGTGGTGTCGCTTCCCGTTAGCCAGGGGGGGCTGGGGCTTATACCTCTTGAGAAGCGTATGTTGAGTGTGTTTCTGAAAAGGGGGTTTGTGAGGGAGGGGGTGAGCGGGGGGGCCCTTGAAAGATTGCGCATGGATATGCAACGGTGGTGGAGGGGTAGGGATTTAATGTTTGGGGAGGCTATGTTGCGAGTTTTACTGAAGGTAAGGGATCCGAAACAGCTTAAATTGAAGGTTCTTGAGAGGGTGGGGGGTGGGTCTGTGGTGGCGGCAGTTGAGGGGGCATACCCTATGTATGCATGCATGGGGTTCTGTATGGAAATGTCTTCAACAACTACGTGTAAAACCAAGTGTCAGGGAGGTTATGTTTAGGTTTTTACATGGGATCTTGCCGTCTGGGGTTGTGTTATTTAATAGGAGATCAAGGGAGGGTGGGGAGTGCAAAGCGTGTGGATGTCCGGAAACCATATTTCACGCTGTGTACTTTTGTACTTGTTTAGAAGATGTGAGGGTCTGGCTAAGTAGGGTAGTTAGGTTAGTGGGTGGGGAAGGGTTACAGGTGTTGCGGGTGTTAAGTTTAGATATAGGTGGGGGGAGTCAGCAGGTGGTGAATGCGGTTGCGTATGTGGTCACTGATTTTATTTATATATCTTGGGCAATGAGGGAGGTGGGAGTCGAGGAAAGGATAAGAGTGTTAGGGGCTACGATGTATAGAACAAAGTGCCGCAATAGGGATCTTTATGGGGGAAGATGGGAGACAGCATTTACTGAAGGTTATCGTAGATTCAGGTTGAAGGATTTAAGAGATTTAAGTGTAAAGTAAGGGGTTGCGGCGGGCTAGTTTTCTTGAGTATGGAAATGTGTATAGATGTTAGCGTGTGTGGTATGTTTGGTAATATAATAAATAAGCTTCTTTTGTGATGTGAGTTTGGTCTGGGTAGTTGTGTAAGATATGTTTTTCACATTGTTTTTCAGAAGGTATCGAATTTAATATGTAAGTAGTGTTGTTACACTACATGATTGTGTGTATAATGTGTGAGAGGGTACATCTCACAGTATTTGTGTGTTTGATGGTTTGAGGTGACACAAGGCATGATCTAAGTATGTCTGGATTCTCCTTTTGTCCTCAAAGGTGTTATACAAAGATAGTACTGTGGTGTATGTGATGTGTAGGTTTATATGTATTCAACACATGCTTGTTATATGTTCCCTTTCGTTACTTTGTTTCAATTGTCATTTCAATGCACTTTGTATAGCATTATACAACGGTATCGTTCTTTACCATATGAAGTAATTTTCTTTTTAGACGCATTCCTTTTGTGTCTGAGATTGTTGTATACGGGTTTAAGTGTAAATGTAATGAGTCGGTTTTGAGATCTATGCTCTTTTCTTTGTATGTTTATTTGTATTTTGGTAATGTAAAGCTGTAATGTTAGGGATAAGTATGTAGATGTTCTAGTAGGATTATGATGTTAGGTTTTGGTTTATTGATTAATGAGAAGGCTGGAAGTAACTGTTACATTTTCTTGTACATATTATTTTCAATTGTATGAGTCTTTGTCATATGTCATGTTAACTGTAAAATTTATAGGGAAGTTAGGTTTTGAGTCATTGAATGTTTTTGTCAGTTCATGACCCTGTTACGGTGTTTATTTGTAGCTATGTTATTGCCGTAAGTTATTGTTGTACGTTTATACAGATATATCTTGCAAGTATAGGTGCAATCCATTTGTGTTAGTTTATTATGTGTTTGGTTTTCTTATGTCAATGGCCGAACCTTCAGGATTGAGATCCATACTGTTTCCTTTTATTTTTATATTTATGTATACTGTATTGGTTATAAATAAAATATAAAAAAAAAAATTCCTCTATAAAAGGGATCCTGTAAACACGCAAAAAATATTTGTGAAAGGGGACAACCTTGACGTAGACCCCTGCTCATCTGAATTTGTTCTCCTAACCTTCCATTTACCTGCACCCGCAAGGATGCATCTTGATACACTAATTTGGCCCATGATATAATTTCCTCTCCAAACCCCTGCCATCTCATAATCTTCCATAACGCTTCCCTTTCTACACTATCATATGCCGCCTCCCAATCTATAGCCAACACCCCCCCCCCCACTCCCAATTTTACTCTTTCTTCAATAAAACTTCTAATCAAACCATGCCCGTCATACATAGACCTTCCCGGCACCCCATATTGTCCCTTATCAATCACTTTACCCAGGACCTTTTTTATTCTGTTAGCTAAAATTCTTGCAAAAATCTTATAATCACCACACAATAACGAAATAGCACGATAGTCTTTGACTGTTAATGGCTCACCTTTAGGCACTAGAACGACCACAGCCATCCGCTGCTGTGCCCCTAAAACCCGATCCCGCTTAAAGATATTGAATAATCTTACCAAAAATTCTTTTAAAACGCTCCAATTTTGGATATAAAAGTCACTGGGCAACCCATCAATTCCTGGTGCCTTACCTAATTGCGCCCCGGATAAAGCTTCCCATGTCTCGCACTCCGTTATCGGCCCTTCCAAAACGAATCGATCATGCTCTGTCAACTCACACTGCACAAACCTTCCAATTGACTGTAATGCTATTTCGCTTATTCCCACACTTTGCGTTTTCAACTTAACCCAAGCATCAATATACCCACTCATACCCTCAGTCGTCGTCAACACCTGATCCACTTTATACCCTTGCATACCTACCTGAACATTCAACCCCATTAACTCCATTGCCTTGCGACGTGTGTGTTGACTCCGCAACACACACGCCGACGGCCGATCTCCCCACAAAACCTCCTCAATCCCGCCCTTAAGCCTTTCCCCATCAAACCTCTCATTTTGTAAATTCCGGATATTTTCCTTCAAACTTTCAATTTCAATAACAGGATAATTAGCATTAATTTGTGCATAACAGTCGCGCAACTGCCCCTCTAAATATTTTTGAAAACCGTATTGTAACTGATTATATCTCTTCCCTCGATTAATATAATATTCCTTAATACGTTTTTTAGCTATTGTTTCCCACCAATTAACCATGGCAACATCCCCTGGTGCTTCTACCACTAAACGATCCCACATATGTCCAAAAGACAAAAGACTATCCTCTTCCTTTAATAACTTTACATTCAATTTCCAAAATGATGGACCCCTCCGAGGCACACCCTCAATATCCACATCTATTACCACTCCTCTATGATCCGAAAAAACCACATCTATCACATCCACCCTCCGCACAGTAACCGCACAAGGCACGTACATTCGGTCCAACCTCGCCGCATAACCTCGTTTAATGAAGGTATGCTCTACCATCCCTCCCCCCCCACACACATCTTTTAACCCCACCCCGGTCAATATATCCCCCAATATACCCAAACAACACCCCGCACCTCTGGGCTCCACATCTTTACGACGTATCACGCAATTCCAATCTCCGCCTATTATTGCAACATTCGGTAAACCACGTAAAAAATAGACCAGCACGTCCCGAACAAATTTAGTTTTAATACTCACGTCACCCTCAGCCGGACCATATACACATACTAAACTAATGGGAACCCTACCCCAAGTTCCATCCACTCTAATTACCCTCCCCTCCCCCCCTTCACTACGCCTTACTATAAACGGGCTAGTTTCCTTTACCAAAATGGCAGCCCCACCTTTCAAACGTGTCGCATGTTCCATGTACACATTATAACCACTCATATCCAACTCATAACCAGGACTAAAATTATGTTCCTGTAAGAATACCACATCCACACCAAGTCGCACCAAATACTCATTAAACCACTTAAGCTTCCTCTCAGCTCTCAACCCGTTAATATTTATAGTAAAACACTTGAATTCAACAAATGGGTTTTCCTTTTGTCCCCGGCATTGACTTTACCCCAGTTCGTTTTGCAACACCTCTGTCCCTCCCCCCTTTGTTGGGAATCACCTTTGCAATCCCTTGATCCTTGGGTTCACCATTCCCTCTCTTCTGTACCTCCACCCAAGACTTTTTCCCAGGGCGTTGGGCAGGAGTTAGCACATCATCAGAATCCGATGATGCTGCAGTCCTCTTTCGTGTCCCGCCCTCCACCTGCATTTTGACATCTGAAGCACCGTCCTGATGCACCTCCACCTCTACTGCATGCACCTTCAATCCTTTAGACTCTCTCGTCGACAAACCGTCATCTTCTGCCATACCATCATTCACAGCCGTCCCCAGAACTAAGCCTGGGTCTTCCACCTGATCTAGGACCGATTCCTCTAACAAGTCATCCAACGCCTTTACCAAAGACGCCACCACTTCTTCACCCATATTAGGTAGTCTCTCCTCAAAAACCTTATGTATGTCCAATGACTGAGATTCTCCTTGAAGCGTTACAATTGGCGATTCAAGCTCCTTTTCTTTGTCCACCTCCTCACTCCATGACAACCGTTGTTGGGGCGGTGTAGCAAGAGACTGTTCTCGCTCATCGCCTACCTCGTCCACTGGCTGCTGTTGCCGTTGCTGTTGTGCCGGGTACCCACTTCGTTTCCCACACTGCGCCGCGATGTGGTCATATGACCCACATAGCCGACACGTACGTTGTTGCCCCGCATACGTTACATAGACTTGAGTCCGTAATTCTTTCAACACAATATATGAAGGAATAGGGTGTCGAAGAGTCATTTTAACTGTATACGCGCCTTCCAGCGCACTTGCATACGGTCCAGTTGCCCATCTCCCTGCTGTGGCTACGTGAACCGTCCCATAAGTACGCAGTTCACTGGTAATATCAAAATCAGTCGCCTCAAAAGGCACATTCCTGATTTTCACCCAAGTGTAATGTCGAGATACATCATGGAGTCTCACCGACACAGCTGTATTAACCGGTATGATGGTCTCCTGATACTTGTCGACCACTGCCTCGTAGACTTGTGCAGACGTCATTTTAACGAAGATTCTTGTCATTCCATTTAATGCGACACCACATATCTCCTCATTTGCTATACCATAGGTATCGCGAATGATCGCTGGTAACAATAAATCCATGTTGGATCCCGTGACAGCACCACGGATCATCTCAATGCAGACAGTGTTGATTCTTCTTCTGCTATTCAGCGCCATGTTGGAGAAAATAAAGTTTCCTCCAACCAACGCTAGGGGCAGCTCAATCAGGTAAACTGCGCAAAAACAAACTCAAAACAGGAGCGTCTGCGCAGCTCGTCCACACGGCTCGGAGGCGATGAGGACAATGAAGAATAGAAGTAGTAGGTAGAGGACTAGCATAGTATGCCTTAAGCTGGTTAACATGGTACACATGATTAGATTTCTTTTTCCCAGACGTACGTACCAAATAATTTACGTCGTTAAGCTTTTTCACTACTTCCAGGGTACCATCATACTTGGCTTGTAGAGCATGACCTGGTACTAATTTCCGAGCCATCACCTTATTTCCTGCTTTAAAAGAACGAGAGACAGCACGCTTGTCATAATGTTGCTTCATTCTAGCTTAGGCTGAAACTAGGTTTTTCGAAGCTAGCTCTCTAGCGGCTGTCAAATGTTGTTGCATTAATGAAGGTGAAGTACTCAATGATGGATTTGATTTTCCTGTCCACACGTCTTTCAACACTGCGAGAGGACCACGCACTTGGTGTCCGAATATTAATTCAAATGGACTAAATGCGAGACTTTCTTGCTCACTTTCTCTCATAGCGAACAGAAGAAAAGGTATACCATCATCCCAATCTCTAGAAAAATGTTCACAATAAGCTCTCATCATGGACTTCAGTGTCTGATGAAATCTTTTTAGAGCCCCTTGTGACTGTGGATGATAACTGGTTGAAAGTACAGACTTTATTCCTAGGTGGGATAATGCTTCTCGAAAGATCTTAGAAGTGAAGTTAGATCCCTGATCTGATTGTATCTCTCGTGGCAATTCAACCTGGGAGAAAAATTTCATCAGCGCTCTCACAATAGCACGAGCATTAATTTTTCTCATAGGAATAGCTTCGGGATAGCGTGTTGCAGCGTCCATAATAGTAAATAAGTATTGGTTTCCTAGTTTGGTTCTAGGCAAAGGACCAACACAATCAATAATAAGACGTGATAATGGTTCACCATCCACGGTGATAGGAATGAGAGGCGCAGGTGGAGGTGAGTGCGCTGGCTTGCCTGTCACTTGACACACGTGGCAACGTCGCACATGATCAGCTACTGTTTCCTTCATCTTTGGCCAAGTAAAATGTTTTGCCAGTTTACCGAGTGTCTTCTTGACACCCAAATGTCCTCCTATGGGACTATTGTGAGCAAAATTAATGGCTTGTTCACGAAATGTAACTGATAACACTACGAAATGCTTGACTGTGGTGGAAACACTGTCAGCTGACAACTTGCATGTATTTTTCTCCATCAGTACACCGTTACTATAATAGTAACAATTATAGAGATTCTTTGCTTCACTCTCAGTAACTGCTATATCTCTCAGTCTTTCCAGTGACTGATCAACAAACTTATCCTTGATTAAATCATCATGAGTTAGAAATTTAACGTCAGTTGTGTCCTGACTAGGTTGCTGACAGGGGGGAGTCAGTGTTAATGATCCTGGGCGCAGAGCATCACTAAACAACATATTCAACCCCAAATCATTGTCATCCACTAACTCAACAGGAGACAAGGATGGTTGTTGAATCTTTGACATAGCTCTAGTAATTGCGCTGAGAGGAAATAAAATAGGTTTCTCTCTACAAGCTTCAATGGCATAATTATCATCAGTGTTATTATCAATCACAAGTGGTTCTTTACATATACCAGCATGAAGGATATCGTTCCCTATCAACAAGTCCACTGACCTGATGGGAAATACACCACTGGATATACCCACTGAAATATAACCAGTATAATAGCTTGTTTCAATATAAACTTTGTGCAGAGGCACTTTTATAACAGCCCCTCCATAGGCTTCTAACAATACATCTATCTTGCAATAGGTATCGTCAGTTATAGGCAGTACATCTTCTCTTAATAACGTGAGATAACTGCCAGTGTCTCTGAAAGTAACTATTTCAGTTAGATGTGATTCGTCAAATCCTACTTTACCTCTCGAAAAGTAAGGACCCATGGCTGAACGAATCTTTTCGTCAGATACACTTTCTGACGCTAATCATCTATCCTGAGTAACATTATCTAAAACAGTAGGATCAGAGGTATTACTAGGATTTTGGTGCCTTTGTTGCTCGGAAGAGGATACGACTTGTGTGGGGGCGCCAGCCGCACGACTGCTTCTCGTATCTCTTTCTAACTTATAGCAATACTCTCTAGCATGTCCTTTTCTGTTACAATAGTTACATTTAACTTTCTTCTTCTCGATATCAGATTTCTGTCTAGCCACAGAGACATTCAGGATTGTGAGTTTTCCTGGTAAAGGTATGAGAAGTTACAGTAGCAGATACATCAGGCCGGCAATGAGCAGCTGATTTAGGTTGCCAACTTCTAGGACAATCTTTAGTTACCTTGTTTCTCTGTGTTTTAGTATGTACAAGTTTTTGAGAAATCTCATAACTGTCTGCTAATGCTGCAGTTTCCAGAATATCCGAGGTAGTATGATCGATCAGATATTTTTGTATGTCAGCAGACATACAGTTGTTAAACTCTTCATGTAGTAACAACTGAACAAGGCTGTCGTAGTTGTTACATTTAGCAGCTCTACACCACCTCTCAAATGCAACTTTTTTCTCATGAGCAAACTCTACACAAGTCTGATCTTGTCGTCGTTGTAACGTACGAAATGCTCTTTGATAACTTACAGGCAACAAGTTATACGTCTCTAGAATAGTTTGCTTGACAGCATCATAACTAATGTACTTAGCAAATGGTAAAGCAGCCGTACAACTTTGAGCTCTTCCTGTCAACGCGGTATGCAACAATGTTGCCCAGTGCTTACGTGGCTAGTTCATAGCACGTGCCTGGTTCTCAAACATATCAAAATAGGTGTCTAAGTCACTCTCAAAAAACTTAGGAACCATGGATGCAGCTTTCTGCACATTAAATGTGTCCTGTGATCTATCAGTCTGTTGTCTTCCCAGACGAACATTTTCTCTTTGGAAATCTTCTTCGTTCAATTTCCTCTGTGCCTCTATTTGTGCAGTCTGCAACATAATGAGGCGTTCAAACCTCTCAAACTGTTCCTGAGAGATAGGACCAGTGGGTAATGGAGGAGTAAGGAATCTAACGTGGTCTGGACGGTCCCTATCTCGGACACTTCGTCCAGCCGTCTCTAGAGAGTCTAGATCTCGTCTAGGATAAGTAGATACAGGTGTAGCATACACAGTACTAGTATTTGGCTGAGTCATGCTAACAGTTAGGAGGGAAGGCGTGAGCGAGAACTGAGCTACACTAGGCTCAGACACTTCTGCCTTAGTTGCTCTTTCTTCTACTGCAAATAGAGTCATACTTCCTAATTGTGACACTTGGCTTTCTGAATCTGAAACATATTCAGTCATCTCTGTATGAGCAGGAAACAATATATCTTTAATTAACGCTCTGACAGTTTCTGCGGTGTAATTCCTGTTATACGTCTCACCGAGATATTTGGCTACTTGCCAACACGTCTGAAGTTTTAATGTACTTAACTCAGACAAAGTCAGAGTATCAATTAATTGTTTCACTTTGGCATACATCACGAAAATAAGTGTACTACGAGAGAGTGATTATGGGAAACTATAATCCTAATAGGAATGTTAGTGTTAGTTGTCTTAGAGCTAGAGCTCATGAACAGTATTTCCATCTCCTTGGATCAAGAGACTCAGTCAGGTACATACATCCACCTTCAGATTAGGAAAGTACTCAGAGTGTTTGATCATAGTTACTAGTATGTCAAACTAGACAATTTCTCCAACACCTTGGATCAAGAGCCTCCCGGACAGGCCCCCATTTGTTACAAAAAAACGCGATTCTGAAAGCTTAGAGATCTCCAGTGAACACTAGAAAGGACTGCCCTTCTAGCATCCAGCCTGTTACTGGGTTTTCGTAACAAGTAGTCAGTATCCTTGTCCAATTATCCATTAGAATTCAGTATTATTCAATAGTGCTTCAGGATTACAACTGGTAGGCTACTAACTAGAGAAATTAAAATTTAATAAATTTATTAAGTCTAGAGGTATATTATCAAATTAAATTAAATTAAATTAATCACAGTAATCAAAATAATATCACTTCTCTCAAGTACAATATTATTGTGCTGAAAGCACATATAATTTATAATTCTTAAGTACCGTCTGGTACATTAACATTTAATAAGATATTACAAATATGTACAAGTAAGTATGTATGTGTGTAAGTGCTCTAAGTATTTTGTTATGTCTCAAGACTCGACTTGACTTAAACAAGTGACTGGCAAAGTCCTCAAATAAACTAACTTCTTGACCGACTGGCAACCAGAACAGTCTGCTTGAACAATAAAAAGAATGCTAAGCCTAATAGCAATACAACAAGCAACTGTGACACAAAATCAGGAACAAGGAGATAATATAACGACACTAAGTGGGGACCATCTGCAGATCCTCCACAAAAGTCACAAAACTCCCATACTACTGAATCTAAGTTCAGCATAAGAAAATCCCCGACTGTGATAATACACAGAAACCAGTACAAGTTAAGTGAGAAGTTACAGCTCAGGACCTGAGATGCTCAGAGTGTCTATGAGACACACAACCTCAGTATATTGTCGAAAATCACTAAGTCTATACAATGTTCTGTGAACAGAGTTCTACAGAACTAACAAGAATAATGAGAAAGACAATCTGTCCAACCTCCAAGAGAGTCTAGAGCAGACTGAATACTTTAGGCGAGGTGAGGACACCCCCCCCTCGATCACGTGATAGATCCATGGACAACTGCAGCTCAGAAGCCGGCAGTCTAACGAGCTACAAGCGATAATTACAGTAGTTTGACAATCAAGACTTGAACTGAGCACTTAATATGTTACATCCTAACAACATAAGTCAAATAACAATATAAAGCAATACATTTACGATTTAGCTATTATCGCAAATATAAGCAATATAAAATTATATGAAAAGATAATAATTATATATATACATAATAATCATTGCAACCCATTCAGGGGTTGCAACAAGGGACATCACTCTAGTAAGGGTAGTGAGCAACTCCATTCTAGTAAGGGACACGATTCTATTAAGAGTAGTAAGGGACACTACTCTAGTAAGGGTACTTAGCGACACCACTCTAGTAAGGTTAGTGAGGGACACTACTCTAGTAAAGGAAGTGGGGGACACCACTCTAGAAAGGGTAGTGAGGGACACCACCCTCGTAAGGTTAGTTAGGGACACCACACTAGCAAAGGTAGTGGGGGACACCACTCTAGAAAGGGTAGTGAGGGACACTGTTCTAGTAAGGGAAGTGAGGGACACCACTCTAGTAAGGGAAGTGAGGGACACTACTTCTAGCAATGGAACTGAGGGACACCACTCTAGTAAGGATACTGAGGGACTACACTTACGTAAGGGGATTGAGGGACACTACTCTAGTAAGGGTAGTAAGAGACACCATTCTAATAAGGGCACTAAGGAACACCGCTCTAGTACGAGTGCTGAGTGACACCAGTCTAGTAAGGGTACTGAGCGACAACACTCTAGTAAGTGTACTTAGGGACACCACTATGGTTTAGGTAGTGAGGAACACGACTCTGGTAAGGGTAGTCAGGGGCACCACGCTAGTAAGGGCAGTAAGGTACGAAACTCTAGTAAGTGTAGAGATGGACACCTCTTTGGTAAAAGTGGTGAGCGACACCACTATAGTAAGGATAGTGAAGGACACCACTCTAATAAGGGTAGTGGGGGACACCACTTTAGAAAGGGTAGTGAGGAACACTAATCTAGTGAGGGTAGTGAAGGACAATACTCTACTAAGGGTAGTAAGTGACACCACTGTAGTAAGGGTAGTAAGGGACACCACTCTAGTAAGGGTACTGAAGGACACTAGTAAGTGTAATGAGTGACACCACTCTAGAAAGGATAATGAGAGATGTCACTCTAGTAAGGGTGGAGGGGACACTACTACTAGTAAGTGTAGTAAGGGACAATACTCTAATAAGGGTAGTGAGGAATACCATTCTAGTAACGGAAATGAGGGACACCACTCTAGTAAGGGTAGTGAGGGACACCACTCTAGTAAGGGTAGTGAGGGACGCCAATCAAGAAAGGGTATTGAGAGACATCGCTCTAATAAGGGTATTGGGGGCACTACTACTAGTAAGGGTAGTTAGGGACATATCTCTAGTAAGGGTAGTGAGGGACACCACTCTAGTAAGGGAAGTGAGGGACAGAACTCTAATAAGAGTAGTGAGGTATATCACTCTAGTAAACGTAGTGAGGGACACCACACTAGTAAGTGAAGTGAGGGACACCACTCTAGTAAGGGTTGTAATTGACATCACTCTAGTAAGAGTAGTGAGGGACATCACCTTAGTAACGTTAACTAGGGACACCACTCTAGAAAGGGAAGTGGGGGACACCACTCTAGAAAGGGTAGTGGGGACACTCTCCTAGTAAGAGAAGTGGTGGACACGAATCAATTGAGGGTAGTGGGGCCACCAATCTAGTAAGGGTAGTGAGGGATACCATTCTAGTAAGGGAAGTGAGGGACAACGCTCTAGTAAGGGTAGTGAGGAACACAACTCTAATAAAGGTAGTGAGAGACACCACACTAGTAAAAGTATTGAGGGACACTACTCTGATAAGGATAGTGAGGGACACAACTCTAGTAAGGGTAGCGAAGGATACCGTTCTAGTAAGGGTAGTGGAGGACAAACTGTAGTAAGGATAGTAAGGGACCCGACTCTAGTAATGGTACTGATGGACACTAGTAAGGGTAGTGAGGGACACCACTCTAGTTAGGGTATTAAGGGTCACCATTCTAGTAAGGGTAGTGGAGGACACAACTCTAGTGAGGGTAGTAAGAAACACCACTCTAATATGGGTAGTGAGTGATACCCCTCTAGTAAGAGTAGTGAGGGACACCCCTCTAGTAAGGTTAGTGAGTGACACAACTCTAGTAAGAGAAGTAAGGGACAACACTCTAGTAAGGGTAGAGAGGGACACCACTCTACTAAGGGTAGTGAGGGACGCCAGTCTGGTAAGGGTAGCGGGGGACTCTACTTTAATAAGGGTAGTTGGGGACACAGATCTACCAAGGGTAGTGGGGGACACGACTCTGGTAAGGGTAGTGGGAGACACCACTTTAATAAGTTTAGCTGGGGACACCGATCTAGCAAGGGCAGTCTGGGACACCACTCTAGTAAGGGTAGTGAGGTACACCACTCTAGTTAGGTTAGTGAATAACACCATTCTAGAAATGGTAGTGAAGGACACCACTCTAGCAAGGGTAGTGAGGGACACTACTCCAGTAAGGGTATTTAGTGACACCACTCTAGTAAGGGTAGTGAGGACACCACGCTAGTAAGGGTAGTGATGGACATCGCTCTAGTAAGGGTAGTGTTGGACACAACTCTAGTAAGGGTGCTTAGAGACACCACTATAGTAAGGGTAGTGGGGTTCACCACTCTAGTAAAGGTAGTTAGGCACACCACTGCAATAAGGATATTGAGGGACCCCACTTTAGTAAGGGTAGTGAGGGACACCACTCTAGCAAGGGTACTGAGGGACACAACTATTAAGGGTACTGAGCGACACAACTTAAGTAAAGGTGTTCAGGGACACAACTCAGAGAAGGGTAGTGAGAGACACGATTCTACTAATGGTACTGAGGGACACCACTCTAGTAAGAGTACTGAGGGATACCACTCTAATAACGGTACTGAGTCAGACCACTCTAGTAAGGGTTGTGGGGGACACCACTCTCGTAAGGGTAGTAAGGGACACCACTCCAGTAAGCTTGCTGAGAGACACCATTCTAGTAAGGATACTGAGGGGCACAACTCTAGTAAGAGTTGTGAGGGACACCATACTTGTAAGGGTAGTGGAGGACACCACTCTAGTAAGGGAAGTAAGGGACACCTCTCTAGTAAGGGTAGTGAGGGAAACAGGTAAGGGTAGAGAGGGACATCACTCTGGTAAGGGTAGTGAAGGACACCATTCTAGCAAGGGTAGTGGAGGACACGACTCTATTAAGGGTAGTAAGGGATTCCACTCTAGTAAGGGTAATGAGGGATACCACCATAGTAAGGGTAGTTAGGAACAACACTCTAGTAAAGGTAGTTGGTGACACCACTCTAGAAAGGGTAGTGAGGGACACCGTTCTCGTAAGGGAAGTGAGGGACACCACCCTAGTAAGGGAAGTGAGGGACACTACTTTTAGCAAGGGTACTGAGAGACAACCCTCTAGTAAGGGTACTGAGGGAGACCACTCTTGTAAGGGTTGTGAGCGACACCACTCTGGTAAGGGTAGTAAGGGACACCACTCTAGTAAGGGTAGTGAGGGACACCACTGAAGTAAGTGTAGTGAGGGACACCACTCTGGTTTCGGTAGTGAGGAACACGACTCTGGTAAGGGTAGTCAGGGACACCACGCAAGTAAGGGTAGTAAGGTACGAAACTCTAGTAAGTGTAGAGATGGACCCCTCTTTGGTAAAAGTGGTGAGGCACACCACTCTTGTAAGGGTAGTGAGGGACACCAATCTAGTGAGGGTAGTGAAGGACAATACTCTAGTAAGTGTAGTAAGTGACACCGCTGTTGTAAGGGTAGTAACAGACACCACTCTAATAAAGGTACTGAAGGACACTAGTAAGAGTAATGAGGGACACCACTCTAGAATAGAGTAATGAGAGACACCACTCTAGTAAGGGTAGTGGGGACACTACTACTAGTAAGAGTAGTGAGGGACACCACTCTAGTAATGGTAGTGAGGGCTACCATTCTAGTAACGGAAATGAGGGACACCACTCAATTAAGGGTAGTGAGGGACACCAATCTAGAAAGGGTACTGAGAGACATCGCTCTAATAAGGGTAGTGGGGACACTACTACTAGTATGGGTAGTGAGGGACACATCTCTAGTAAGGGTAGTGAGGGACACCCCTCTAGTAAGGGAAGTGAGGGACAGCACTCTAGTGAGAGTAGTGAGGGATATCACTCCAGTAAGTGTAGTGAAGGACACCACACTAGTAAGTGAAGTGAGTTACACCACTCTAGTAAGGGTTGTAAGGGACACCACTCTAGTAAGGGTAGTGAGGGACATCACCTTAGTAAGGTTAACTAGGGACACTCTCCTAGTAATGGAAGTAGTGGACACCAATCAATTGAGGTTAGTGGGGCCACCATTCTAGTAAGGGTAGTGAGGGATACCATTCTAGTAAGGGAAGTGAGGTACAACGCTCTAGTAATGGTAGTGAGGGTCGCAACTCTAATAAACGTAGTGAGGGTCACCACACTAGTAAAAGTATTAAGGGACACTACTGTCATAAGGCTAGTGAAGGATACCATTCTTTTAAGGGTAGTGGAGGACAAACTGTAATAAGGATAGTAAGGGACACGACTCTAGTAATAGTACTGACCGACACTAGTAAGGGTAGTGAGGGACACCACTCTAGTAAGGGTAGTAAAGGTCCCCATTCTAGTAAGGGTAGTAAGGAACACCACTCTAATAAGGGTAGTGAGTAATACCTCTCCAGTAAGGGTAGTGAGGGACACCAGTGACGTACACAAAAACTTTCGCAAAATCAAATTAATCAGATGCACTGTACACAAAGCAAAACAGTATATAAGTATATCTCATCACGCAAAAACCCAGCACGTAACATAAATACAAACTAAAACACACTTCATGTCGCAAATAACTTATTACTCAAGAAACTTGTCATACAAGACTGATACACATCAATATTATACATAAAAAAATCTACTATATTATACCTACATTCTGAAAAGTGTTATATCTAACATAACGAGACCTTGAGCTCTACATCCACACTTGGATGCCATAAAGTCTCATTGAAAACCAGGAAACCATTCCAAACCCACATTCACAACACTCTCACGACCCATCCCCCCCAAAGGAGGCGAGCCCGCTGTGACCCCCTGACTCCCTCCAACCTATGAAAACCTCTTCACTCACTCATTATCAATCACAGATTTACGAGAATCCCTAACGTTAGCATTCTATACCCCTCTGAGAAAACCTGATCCCACCTCCTCCCATACAAATCTCTGTTACGACACATCGTACGATAGAACGTTACCACCAGAACCTTCCTTCTCTCCTCACTATCCCCTCTCCCCCTCATCACCCACGACATAAATATATAATCTACCATGATATAATCTAAAGCTCTTACGACACCCTCGTCTAACCCACCCATATCTAGACTTAAAGCACGCAAAACCGACACCCCACGGCCCCCCACCCTCTGTCCCAACCTACTTAACCAGCACCTAACCTCCTCTAGCCCTTCACAAAAGTAAACTACATGGAACGCAGTCTCATCCCCTCCACAGATACCACACCCCCACCCTCTACAACAACCTGTCTGTTTCGTAGTATCTCACCAGACGGAAGGATCCCATGCAGAAAACGAAACATCACCTCACTCGCCCGAGGGTTTAACTTCATTTTACTAAATCTAAACCAAATACTCTTCCACTCATATATGGGGAACAAACCCTCAACTGGGATAACGCACCTACCTACAAGTAACCTACGCAAAACCCTTATACGAACATTTCTGAGCTCCCTAACCAACATCACGGCCCTCAAAACGATTTCACATTCCCTCAACTGCATTCCTCGATACCACATACCCAGCCTGTCGTGTATCCTTCCCAACTGCCCCGCGTTCACACCCTCATGCAACACTTCCCATTTAATAAACACACATTTAGCCCTCCGTCTCAAATCCATCAACCCCAACCCACCCTGACTTACAGGTAACATTACAACTTCTCTCCATAACCAATCACAATGTGAACCCCACAAATTTGTACACCCGTCTTAGAATCCCCGCAATCTCTGTCCCTGTAATTGGGAACACAGCTGCAACATGCCAAATCTTACTATACAATAAAATGTTTACGACTATCACTCGCTGTATAAGAGTTAGGTGCTGGGGTCTCAGAACTCCTAGACGCCCCACGATCCTTTCCAATAACCTATCCGAGTTTTCCTCCCTTGCCGCAACCATGTCATCCTTATAAATAATACCACAAATCTTTAAAGACACCGCCCATTCTTTAACAACATTACATCTCCCCCCCACACCCCCCCACCCAAGAACCCAACCCCATGCACCTTGACTTCGCACTATTTACCTGCATACCCGTGGCACTTCCAAATAATTGCACAAACTCGTCCAACACTCCCATTGACATCCCTTCACGAATGAGAACAGTGGTGTCATCAACATATCCAATTAAACCCAGCCAGGCCCTCCCACCCCCACACTTCCCTCACATGGCGTACATAAGCTGCGGTCAACCATTCTATAAAAGGGGTCCTGGAAACACACAAACAATATTTGGGACATGGGGCATCCCTGTCTAAGGCCTCTACCCATTGCAATATTCCTCCCCATACACCCATTAATCTGTATCCTCATTTTTGCCCCCTTGTATAACGTATTTACCCACTCGACTATTTCCTCCCCAAAACCCTGTCTCCTAAGTATAACCTGCAAAGCTCCCCTTTCCACTCTATCATATGCTCCCTGCCAATCTAGAGCCAACAAAGCCGCCCCTCCACCCCCACCCTTAGCTTCCACAAAACTTCTCAGCATCCTATGTCCTTCAATCATCGACCTTCCCGGCAACCCAAACTGAGATTTTGACATGACCCTTCCCACCACACATTTGAACCTATTACCTAAAATTTTTGCAAACACCTCATAGTCTGCACACATCAGTGATATGGCTCGGTACTCCCGAAGGGTGGGCTGCCCCTTGACCTTCGGGACCAACACTACAACTGCTGTTACCTGCTTCTCCCCCAACTTACCCTTCTCCTTCATACGATTAAATAACCTAACTATAAATCCCCTTATTAACGTCCAATGTTGCAAATAAAATTCTACCGGGAGACCGTCAATACCTGGCACTTTCCCTTCCTCATTCCCCTTAACGCATTCTCTATTTCCTCTGCCGTAATAGTCCCACCTAAAGCCTTTCTATCACTATTTCCTAAATTACACGTCACATACGTACACACCTTGTCCAACGACACCCCGCCCCCACTGTTCCAGTACTTCTCGTACCAAGCCTCCGCATGCGCACACATCCCCTTCATGGTTCGTATCTCCTGCCCTGCTTTATAATTCCCAACCATCTCCGTTACCTCTAAACATGGGATAGCTGTCACCGCCTGCCTTTGCTTTTGATGCCGCAAAACACACGCTGACTGCTTGTCGCCCCAAAGCACTTCTTCCACCCCTGCCTGCACCCTTACAACTTGAAACCTTTCATTTTGCAACACCCTCAACCTCCCCTTTATTTCAGCTATTTAATCCATAGGGAAATTATTCCCACCCACCCCTCGCCCATAGCAACCTCTTAACCTATCCTCTAAATAGTTAGCCAGTCCATATTTTAAATTATTAATACGTTTTCCTTCTCTCACATAAAACTTTCTAATCCTTTCCTTTGCAACACTATCCCACCATGTCACAATGTCATCCACTCCCTGTTCTTCCAAACTAAGCTCCCTCCATAGGACTGAAAACCCCTCCAACCCCTCCTCATCACCTAACACACTTATATTTAATTTCCAATAACTTCTATATATGTCCGCGAGCGTCCCCCACCCAACCTCCACCACCACTGCCCTACGATCTGACATTGTAGCCTCAACAGTACTGAAAGATTTCACATCCACTCCCTGAGAAAGGTACACTCTATCTAGTCTCGCAGCATATCCACTCCTAACAAACGTATATTCAGTCTCCCACACCGCCTCCCCCCCCGAAGGCATCACGTAACCTAACATCCCTTAGTAAATCCCTAAGAGCCACAGACATATATCCAGCCCCTTTTGGGTCCACATCAGCCACCCTGATTACACTATTCCAGTCCCCACCAACTATTGCCACCTCTGGCAGAGCACTTAAGAAAAACATAAGATCCTCACTCACAAAATCATTCTTTACCTTTATGTTATTTTCTGCCGGCGCATACACACTCACAAAAGACACACGCTTACCCATCCACCACCCATCCACATGCAACACCCTCCCTCCCTCCCCCTCCTCCCTCGCTTCTCTGCAAAACAAACGGGCTCGTCTCTCTTATTAAAATTCCCACACCATCTTTTAGACGGGGAGATGGCAGGGTAACTACTCGAAATCCTGCCACCTCCAGCACCCTACCCTCTTTAAAATTGTGCTCCTGCAGGAACACAACATCCACTCTAGATTTATTCACGAAATTACGAAACCAATCTCTCTTCACACCGCTACATAACCCATTAACATTTACAGACATACACCTAAGGCCTTTTAAATTAAAGTTTCCACCCCTGCTTCCTCTCATCACTCTTTACAACTCCAGAGCTTGAAGTTAAGATTGACACCATCAGAGTGCTCTCTTTCCCTCCTCCCTTCTTCCGGTGCCTCCTATCATGGCTACCACCACCTACACAACTACCTTCACACTTCACCTCAGTCTGTTTCCCAGGCCTTTGTGCAGGCATAAGGACGTCATCAGAATCTGACGTAGCCGCCCTCTTTCTCGTGACCGTCATGTTACACATGTCTTGGTCAAATGTTGCCTCTCGATGAACCTCCACCTCTACCTGAGAATGGTTTAATGATTCAACGGACGACTCCAAACCACCATCACGTCACAAATTATCATGTCTCCGACTTTCTGGAAGTGACAACTCTCCGATGACACCAAGCTCAGATGTAACGTCCCTCTCTGGCGGTGACAAAGTCTTCAACACTTCCACCAATTCCTCCTCAATCTCAAGAACCTTCTCCTGTAATTGCTGCTCCTCCTTATCCACAGGAGACGATACCTGATCAGGCAGCTGTGGGAGGGACTCCAACTCACCGCCAGTCCTGTGTGCCCGATCCACTATCTCGCTCCACAAAACACCACGCCCTCCATCCGATGTTTGTTTCTCACCTGACACCTTTGAAGCAGGGGCTGCGACGTCCACCACAGGTCCAGACACACGTCTTCGCTTGTCACAGGTCGCCACTATGTGATCATACTCACCACATAGGCGGCATGTACGTCGTTGTCCTGGGTACATTACCATTACCTGCGTCTTGAAATCTTGTAGATACACATAGGACGGTATTGGGTGCCTCAACGTCATTTTGAGGTTGAAAGAACCCTCTGGAAAACCAGCATAGGCACCTGCCGCCCACGTACCATGTTTAGCATAATGCACTGTCCAATATGTCTCAAAAACTTTCCTTATATCCGCCTCGTCCGCCTCAAAGGGAACGTTGTGTAACTTGATCCACATATAATACGTGAAACATCTATCATTCTTACAGTGACAGCTGGTGTGATGCTAAGACTTAAGTCCTGAAACCTGGTGACTAACGATTCATAAACCATAGCTGATAGCAGTTTGACGAAAATTCTTTGGCCTCCGTTTATTGCAACACCATACAAGTCACTATCTTGTATGCCATATGTCTCCCAGATGATCTTTGGCAATAAGACTTGCGCAGAACTAGGCGTTATCGTCCCTACAGTATTTATCCGACGTCTCAGACTAACCGCCATCTTGACAATCACAGTGCACCTATGTTGTTAACAGAGGCGTGACAGCACCACTTAACACCGCTGCAGCCAGGTAACTGACAAAGGAGCTCGCCTACAAACAGCAGACGGGTGCAGAGCACAACTGCTCTCTACCGTGGTCAGGCAGCGAATGACTAGTAAGGTTAGTGAGTGACACAACTCAGGTAAGAAAAGTGAGGGACAACACTCTAGTAAGGGTAGTGAGGGACACCACTCTACTAAGGGTAGTGAGGGACATGAGTCTGGTAAGGGTAGTGGGGGAGACCACTTTACTAAAGTTG
This sequence comes from Cherax quadricarinatus, assembly GCF_038502225.1. Classification (NCBI taxonomy): domain Eukaryota; kingdom Metazoa; phylum Arthropoda; class Malacostraca; order Decapoda; family Parastacidae; genus Cherax; species Cherax quadricarinatus. The sequence goes on from NW_027196245.1 coordinate 37,677, forward strand.
GGGACTGCGAGGGAAAAGTTCAATAGATAGGAGTAGAGATGGAGTGAATAGTAACAATAGTTTCATTGCCGGCTACTTGTTAAGGTAGGGTAAGTCCAGCTCCCTCTATTCTCCCCCTTCCTTTTTTCCCCCTCCCCGAAAGTGATAGTTTGATTGCCGGCTGCTTGTTAAGGTAGGGTCAGTCTAGCTCCCTTATGTACACCCCCCCGAAAGGTGACGTGTGGGGCTCTGGTCAAACAGTAAATCACTCGACTCACAGCTCCCAACACTACTGTAAGTACACGCCTGATCATATTTTAGTGGACTTATTGTTTGAAAGCTTCACTTTTGACCAATAATTAACTTAGTCCTTTCAATCTTTATCTGTTAAATGTTTTAATAATCACCACATCTTTTAGGTATTGTACTTATCAAGGAGAGTGATTTCTTAAGCAGTGGGTAATCTGTCTCTCTTTACAGCTTGGAATGACAGAGAGGGTCACCTGCCAACCAACAAGAAGAATAGAAGGAGACGGACTAACGTCCTGAGACGTCCCATGTTTAACCTATTTACCTGTTATGTAAGCCAACATGGGACCTAACCCCTCATCATAGCAGTGGTAACGAACCTGTGTTCCTGTCACATGAAGTAATTATTCAGGCTACACTCTGTGAAGAATGAGCCGGTGGAGGTCACCAACACCTGCTACCCCCCCTCCCCACATCAGCAACAGTTACGATTTCAACAACACAGTGTCACCAACACCTGACACCCCATTACCACGATATACCTATATTAGAGTTGAGTACAAATGTAATTTTTTTTCATTTCACTTTTCATTTTTTTTTCAATTAGGATACCCATTCATGTTTTATTGTTTTATATTTTACATTTCAAAATAATAAAGTGTTTATCATTGTCTGTTATTATTTCTTTTTCTATTCATTAATTTTCCTGAGGAGGAGCCAGCCTTGGTAATACTGACTGAAGTTGTTACAGGGCTGAGTAAGCCTTCACAAGTGGCGACCTTGCCAGGATCAACTCTACTGAATCAAGATTCAATTCCATCTCGAATCTACCATTGGAACTTCAATGCCACATACCACAGACAGTTACCACCAGCCATGAGTAATCATTCTCTGTGGTAGGACTATGGTGCATGTATTTAAAAGATTTGGTGATTGTTATAGTCTCAATTTATTGTAAGTCAAGTCAGGCAGGATATAATATTTAATTCTGCCACCTTTTCAACCTTGAAACACTTTGAAGGATTAGACTCTAGGGACCCGAGATTTTCCAGTGACAATTTGTTTCACTGAGCTCTTTATTTTATCAAGGGAACTGTCGTAGGACACTCTTGATTTGTTGGTGAGAAGACTGGATGGTCAAGAGACCCCATTCTACTTACTGTTTGCTCGGAGTCGGCATAGAACCCTTCTTTTTCGTTAATACATATTGTTTAATTGAAGCAGGGATCGAGCCCTCTTGTTTATTTACAGTTTGAGCAGAGCAGGAATTGAACCCTCCATTTTCTTTAATACCCGTTTCATTTCCCCTGATAGTTTAAGTTATTCTTGCAAGTATGGAGGAATACCAGTTTTGGATGAATGCTGGAAGTTAGGAATAACAGGGAAAAATTTAGAATCTTTCATTAGTGCTAAGATCCAGGAAAGACTTGAAAGGGAGAGAATTGAGAGAGAAGAGAGACAGTTAGAAAGGGAAAGAGAAGAGGATAAGGAGAGAGAAAGAATTGAGAGAGAGAATCAAGAAAGATAGTTAGAAAGAGAAAGAGAGGATAAAAAGGAGAGAGATCGAATTGAAAGAGAAAACCAAGATAGACAGTTAGAAAGGGAGAGAGAAGACAAAAAGGAGCGTGATAGACTTGATCGTGAGGAGAGAGCTAGAGTACATGAGGAACAAGCTAAAGTAAGTGAGGAACAAGTTATATTAAGATAACTTGAGGAAAGAGCAAAGGATAGAGAAGTTGAGGAAAAAGCTAGAGAACATGAGGCGAAAGCTAGAGAACATGAGTTAAAAGAGAGAGAAAAGGATCGCGAGCTCGAAAAATCTCGCCTTGAATTAGAGAATAAAACGTTAACTCTGGCACAACAACAATTAGAGGAAGGAGTAATTGAACAACATGCAGCTAATGCACATATTCCAACACCTAATTTACCTCCCTTCACAGAGGGGGACGACATAACTTCATACATTATCAGGTTCAAAAATACTGCTGCCCTCTGTGAATGGCCTGCTGACACCTGGACTACCAGGTTAGGAATGTTATTTTCTGGTACAGCCTTGAATATCTATGCAACTTTGTCGCAGGATATCATATGTAATTATAACCTGCTGAAGAAGGCAATCCTTAAAGCATGTCAAAAAAACACTAATTCTTACAGGAAAGATTTCAGGTATGCCACCTTACAGCCTGGCCAGAACTTTCAGCAGTTACAGGTAACACTCTTTCGTTTGTTCGACTTTTGGATATAGAGTACAGGAATTGATCACAATTTTGAATCTCTTAGAGACTTCATGGTTGCTGACCAGTTCCTGACAGCTCTTCCCCACCAGATAAGAACATTCATTAGAGAACATAACCTGATTAAAGCTGAGGAAGTTGCTGAGGCCGCTAACTTGTATGCTGAGGCTCACAATTCCTATAAAGACCTAAAGGGATCGAACCCTAAGGGCAAGGGTTCATCAGACCTTAAGAAATCAAAGCCTCTAGTGGAAAGGAAAGTGACTTCTTTTATTCCTGTTTGTCATTTGTGTGGTGTTAAGGGACATAAACGTCCAGATTGTCCTTCTAAGAAGGTCCAAAAAGCTGGAAGATGTTTTAAAGACTGTAATGACCAAGCACCCTTCTGTTCAGGAACAGTTAATGGACTTAATGTATCTACCAATTTACGAGACACTGGATGCATATGTACAGTCATTTCTGATAAGCTGTTCCCTAATCTTAAAGAAACTCATTCTCTACTATACTTTCAGACTACTTGGGCCGTACAGACACTTTTCCTACCATCCGTTGTTACATTAGGTCTAAATGGTTCACAGGTTGGTCTGAAGCCGTACTAGCTCCCATCACTTCTTGCTCCGTACTAATAGGTAATGTACTAATAGGTAATGAGCCATTCTTCCTTCTGAGGTTGATCTTTCATCACCAAAGATGGACATGGGTGTTTCAGATCCTCTTCCTGTAGAGTCAGAGAAGCCCCTCGAAAGTTCAGATGAGACAATGTCTCGTGAGATTCATGTGGGATTAAACACCAGTGATGCTACTCTCGAAAGCGATGTAGTAGGATCACCGGTTCACTTGTTAGATGAGAGTGAAGATATCACCTCCGATACTATAAATGTCTTGACTAGGGCTCAGACCAAAGCCCAGGCTTCTCCTACTGTCCATCCTTTGATTTTCCCAGACTTCAAGCCTTTAGATATGTCAAAGAACTCCTTTGTCAATTTACAAAGTAATTGCCCTTCTCTTCAGAATTGTCATAATGCCGCTAAACAAAATCAAGTTATTCAAAGGAAAAACTTTTCATATAAATTTGAATTTATAAAAGGTTTCTTGTACAAGTCGGTATTCAAATTAAATTCAGATGAGATAGACTATTCCATCTTAGTTGTTCCAAGTCAATGCAGAGAGACTGTTCTTAAAATGGCTCATGACCTGCCAGTGGCCGGACATTTCTCGCATCGCAAAACATTAAATAATATTAGGGAAACCTATTTTTGGCCAAAAATGTCTTCAGATGTCACTACCTATTGTAGATCGTGAAAAGTTTGCCAACTGTCATCCTCCCGAGGTACCAGGCGAGTACCTATGGTCAAAATGTCAGTCTTTACGGTACCCTTTCAAAAAGTAGCTATTGACATCGTTGGTCCTTTATCACCACTTTCATCTGGGGGACATAGATATATATTAACATTAGTTGATTATGCTTCGAGTTTCCCTGAAGCCATACCCTTAAAGACCATAACTACTACAGAGGTGGCTGAAGCCCTTTTGTCCATCTTCTCCAGAATGGGCATCCCTAGAGAAATTTTGTCTGACCGTGGGACACAATTCACATCTGACTTAATGCAACATCTACACCAACTTCTGGGAGTGAAGCCTCTCTTCACCACACCCTATCATCCCAGCAGTAATGGGAGGATTGAGCGCCAGCATTCGATTCTCAAGTCCATTTTAAGGAAACTTTGCTCCCTTAAACCTAAGGAGTGGCATCGTTACCTACCCTGTGCTTTGTTTGCCATGAGGGAAGTTCCCAGTGACTCTTTGGGGTTTTCACCTTTTGAACTTCTCTATGGTAGACAGGCCAGAGGTCCATTGTCCATCCTTCATGACTTATGGACTAATGAGGAGGTAAATGCTGAGATTCAGTCTTCTTACCAGTTTCTCCTTGACCTTAGATCCAAACTTGAGGAGACCTCTGACATAGTTTCGAAAAACTTACACTTGTCAATGGACCAGTACAAAACCTATTTTGATTCCAAAAGTCAGAGGAGAAGTTTTAAAGTAGGGGATGAAGTTCTTGTACTTTTGCCTATCAAGTCAAATAAATTATTAGTAGCATGGAATGGTCCATATAAAGTATTAAAAATTTGTGGGAAAGTTGACTACCTCATAGAAGTCAAGGGGAAACCTAAGCTTTATCATATCAACATCCTTAAGAAATATTACCGAAGAAATTCGGTTAACTGCCTTAATAACTTTGACTTTGTTTTTCCACACGAACTTGATAAGACAACTGAAGAATGTATGGTGTGTGTAATTGACACCTCTAACTTAGACTATGATGACGAACTACATGACTTGGTGACTCTTGACCACTCGGGCGCAACCAACATTAATATTAATGAATCTTTGGATGACCATAAGAGACATGAACTACTTCAATGTGTGAGTAACTTTTCAGACGTCTTTACTGATATTCCAGGTGTTACCTCCACGGTAGTCCATAAGATTGACTTATTGACGGACAATCCGATCAAACGGAAATTATACCCAGTTCCAGTTCACCTTAGGGATGCATTTGACCGAGAGGTAGACAAATTGTTAAAACTAAAGATCATTGAACCTTCAGTATCTGCGTATTGCTCACCAGTAGTCATGGTTAGGAAGGAGGATAATTCGTATAGACTTGCTATTGACTTCAGAGGCCTTAATGCTATAAGTAGGTGGGATGCTGAACCTATGCTCTTAATAGATAGCGATCTACACAAATTTTATGACCCTTCCTTCTTTTCAGAGATTGATATTGCGCAGGCATATCATCAAGTAATGTTAGATCCTTCTCCTAAGCAGTACACCACTTTTCCTACCCACCAAGGACTGATGCAGTATAGAACTATGCCCTTCGGTTTGGTAACTGCCTGTGCTACCTACGTGAGACTGATGAGAAAGGTCTTGGGTAATATGCCAAATGTTTCAGTTTATTTTGATAACACTTACATAATGACATCCACGTGGTGCGAACATATCCAAACATTAACATCAGTTTTGCATAGGTTACGCTCATATGGCCTAACTGCCAAGCCGAAGAAATGCTTCCTTGGGTATAACAAGATTAGATATCTTGGACTGATACTTTCTAATAACTCTCTGCAGCCTCTCCCCAGTAAGATCAAAGCTTTATTAGAATTTAAATTCCCCAAAACCAAGAAGCTCATGCGTAGCTTTCTTGGTTCTGTAAATTTTTATGCACGGTTTATCTCGAACCTTACTGATCTTACAGGCATCTTATCCGACTTTCTTAAAAAGTCTGTGAAGGAACCTTTTGAACTTTCCGACGTAGCTCGGGAAAAGTTTAATGAGATTAAAAGTATCTTTTGGAAAGACCCTATACTTAAGATTCCAGATATTAATAAAACATTTTGCTTAAGAACTGATGCCTCCAATACTGGCTTATGTGCAGTACTACTACAATACCATGATGGTACTCCCTTCCCTGTATGCTTCCTAAGCCGGAAACTCCTTCCCGCAGAAACGAGATGCTTCACCATAGAAAAGCAATGTTTGGCTCTTGTGTGGGGTATCTCCAAGCTTAAATTTTATTTACTGATAAAAGAATTCATTTTGGAAACGGACCACAAACCTTTGATATACCTAGAAACTTTTAAGGGAACCAACAGTCGCCTCTTGAGGTGGACATTGGCACTCCAGACTTTTAAGTTCCATATTGTGTATATCAATGGTTCATCCAATTATTTCTCTGACTGGTTAAGTCGTGACAGTCAGTAGAAGATTTGTTGCCTTACGCGGCTTCCACATGTTAGAACTTTTTCCTCGCCTATTCTTCTTATACTCCTTGACTATAAGTCTTGGTATGGGGGAGTGTGAGGGAAAAGTTCAATAGATAGGTGTAGTGAGGGAGTGTGTAGTAACAATAGTTTCAGTGCCGGCTACTTGTTAAGGTAGGGTAAATCTAGCTCCTGCTATCCCTTACCCTCCCTCTTCCCTGCCCCCGAAAGGTGACGTGTGGGGCTCTGGTCAAACAGTAAATCACTCGACTCACAGCTCCCAACACTACTGTAAGTACACGCCTGATCATATTTTAGTGGACTTATTGGTTGAAAGCCTCACTTTTGACCAATAATTAACTTAGTCCTTTCAGTCTTTATCTGTTAAGTATTTTAATATTCACGACATCTTTTAGGTATTGTACTTATCATGGAGAGTGATTTCTTAAGCAGTGGGTAATCTGTCTCTCTTTACAGCTTGGAATGATAGAGAGGGTCACCTGCCACCAACGAGAAGAATAGAAGGATACGGACTAACGTCCTGAGACGTCCCATGTTTAACCTATTTACCTGTTATGTAAGCCAACACAGGACCTAACCCCTCATCATAGCAGTGGTAACAAACCTGTGTTCCTGTCAACTGAAGTAATTATTCACGGCTACACTCTGTGAAGAACGAGCCGGTGGAGGTCACCAACACCTGACACCCCATTACCACGATATACCTATATTAGCGTTGAGTTCAAAGGTAATTTTTTTCATATCATTTTTCATTTTTCTTTCAATTAGGATACCCATTCGTGTATTATTGTTTCACATTTTCCGTTTCTAAATAATAAAGTGTTTATCATTGTCTGTTATTATTTCTTTTTCTATTCATTAATTTTCCTGAGGAGGAGCCAGCCTTGGTAATACTGACTGAAGTTGTTACAGGGCTGAGTAAGCCTTCACAGGAACACCCATCTACCAAGGATAGTGGGGGACACCACACTAGTAAGGGTAGTGAGGTACACCACTCTAGTAAGGGTAGTGAGGGACACCATTCCATTAAGGGTATTTAGGGACACGACTCTAGTAAGGGTAGTGAGGTACTCCACTCTAGTAAAGTTAGTGAGGACACCAATCTAGTAAGGGTAGTGAGGGACATCACTATAGTAAGGGTAGTGGAAGACACCACTATAGTAAGGGTAGTCAGGCACACCTTGCTGCAATAAGGATACTGAGGGACACCACTCTAATAAGGGTAGTGAGGAACACCACTTTAGCAAGGATACTGAGGAACACAACTCTATTAAGGGTACTGAGCGACTCCACTTAAGTAAAGGTGTTGAGGGACACAACTCAGGGAAGGGTAGTGAGAGACGCAATTCTAGTAAGGGTACTGAGGGACACCACTCTAGTAAGAATACTGAGGGATACCACTCTAATAACGGTACTGAGGGAGACCACTCTAGTAAGGGTAGTGAGTGACAGCACTCTCGTAAAGGTATTGAGGGAAACCACTCCACTAAGGGTAGTGAGAGACACTTCTCTAGTAACGGTAGTGAGGGACACCACTCCAGCAAGCGTGCTGAGAGACACCATTCTAGTAAGGGCAGTGAGGGACACCACTCTAGTAAGGGTAGGAAGGGACACCACTTTAGTCAGGCTATTGAGGGACACACGTAAGGGTAGTGAGGGACTTCACTCTAGTAAAGGTAGTGAGGAACACCAGTCTAGTAAGGGTAGTGAAGGACACGACTCTATTAAGGGTAGTAAGGGACACTACTCTAGTAAGGGTAATAAGGGATACAACTCTAGTAAGGTTATTTAGGGACACCACTCTAGAAAGGTTAGTGAGGGACACTACTCTAGTAAGGGAAGTGAGGGACACTACTAAGGGTAGTCAGGGACACCACCCTCGTAAGGTTAGCTAGGGACACCACACTAGTAAAGGTAGTGGGGGACACCACTCTAGAAAGGGTAGTGAGGGACACCGTTCTAGTAAGGGAAGTGAGGGACACAACTCTAGTAAGGAAAGTGAGGGACACTACTTCTTGCAATGGTACTGAGGGGCACCACTCTAGTAAGGATACTGAGGGACTACACTTACGTAAGAGGATTGAGGGACACTACTCTAGTATGGGTAGTAAGAGACACCATTCTAATAAGGGCACTAAGGAACACCACTCTAGTACGAGTGCTGAGTGACTCCAGTCTAGTAAGGGTACTGAGAGACAACACTCTCGTAAGGGTACCGAGGGGCACCACTCTGGTATAGATAGTGAGGAACACGACTCTGGTAAGAGTAGTCATTGACACCACGCTAGCAAGGGTAGTAAGGTACGAGACTCTAGTAAGTGTAGAGATGGACACCTCTTTGGTAAAAGTGGTGATAGACACCACTGTAGTAAGGCTTGTGAAGGACACAACTCTAATAAGGATAGTGGGGACACCTCTTTAGTAAGGGTAGTGAGGGACACCAATCTAGTGAGGGTAGTGAAGGACAATACTCTAGTAAGGGTAGTAAGTGACACCGCTGTAGTAAGGGTAGTAAGGGACACCACTCTAGTAAGGGTACTGAAGGACACTAGTAAGGGTAATGAGTGACACCACTCTAGAAAGGATAATGAGAGACGTCACTCTAGTAAGGGTGGTGGGGACACTACTACTAGTAAGTGTAGTAAGGGACAACACTCTAGTAAGGGTAGTAAGGAATACCATTCTAGTAACGGAAATGAGGGACACCACTCTAGTAAGGGTAGTGAGGGACACCACTCTAGTAAGGGTAGTGAGGGACGCCAATCAAGAAAGGGTACTGAGAGACATCGCTCTAATAACGGTAGTGGGGGCACTACTACTAGTAAGGGTAGTGAGGGACACCACTCTAGTAAGGGTTGTAAGGGACACCACTCTAGAAAGGGTAGTGAGGGACATCACCTTAGTAAGGTTAGCTAGGGACACCACTCTGGAAAGGGTAGTGGGGACACCACTCTAGTAAGGGTAGTGGGAACACTCTCCTAGTAAGGGAAGTGGTGGACACCAATCAACTGAGGGTAGTGGGGCCACCAATCTAGTAAGGGTAGTGAGGGATACCATTCTATTAAGGGAAGTGAGGGACAACGCTCTAGTAAGAGTAATGAGGGACACAACTGTAGTAAAGGTAGTGAGAGACACCACACTAGTAAAAGTATTGAGGGACACTACTCTGATAAGGATAGTGAGAGACACCACTCTAGTAAGGGTAGTGAAGGATACCATTCTAGTAAGGGTAGTGGAGGACAAACTGTAGTAAGGATAGTAATGGACACGACTCTAGTAATGGTACTGATTGACACTAGTAAAGGTAGTGAGGGACACCATTCAAATTAGGGTAGTAAAAGTCACCATTCTAGTAAAGGTAGTGGAGGACACAACTCTAGTGAGGGTCTTAAGAAACACCTCCCTAATATGGGTAGTGAGTGATACCTCTCTAGTAAGGGTAGTGAGGGGACACAACTCTAGTAAGGTTAGTGAGTGACACATCTCTAGTAAGAGAAGTAAGGGACAACTCTCTAGTAAGGGTAGTGAGGGACACCACTCTACTAAGGGTAGTGACGGACGCCAGTCTGGTAAGGGTAGTGTATGACACAACTTTAATAAGGGTAGTTGGGGACACCGATCTAGCAAGGGTAGTGGGGGACACCACACTAGTAAGGGTAGTGACCTACACCACTCTAGTAAGAGTAGTGAGGACACCACTCTAGTAAGGGTAGTGAGGGACATCACTTTAGTAAGGGTAGTGAGGGACATCACTTTAGTAAGGGTAGTGATGGACACCACTCTGCTATGGTTACTGACAGACACCACTATAGTAAGTGTAGTTGGGTACAGCACTATAGTAAAGGTAGAGAGGCACACCCTGCGGCAATAAGGATACTGAGGGTCCCCACTCTAGTAAGGGTAGTGAGGGACACCACTCTAGCAAAGGTACTGAGGGACACAACTCTATTAAGGGTGATAAATTAGACTCATGTGCAACTCTTGGGTATCTTTATTGAAGAAACGTTTCGCCACACAGTGGCTTCATCAGTCCATACAAAGGGGAATCTTCAAGATTCTCCTTTGTATGGACTGATGAAGCCACTGTGTGGCGAAACGTTTCTTCAATAAAGATACCCAAGAGTTGCACATGTGTCTAATTTATCAATATGTCGGTTCTCTGAACCATTCATCTACAAATCTATTAAGGGTAATGAGCAACACCACTTAAGTAAAGGTGTTGAGGGACACAAGTCAGAGAAGGGTAGTGAGAGGCACAATTCTAGTAAGGGTTTTTAGGGACACCTCTCTAGTAAGAGTACTGAGGGATACCACTCTAATAACGGAACTGAGGGAGACCACTCTAGTAAGGGTAGTGAGGGACAGCACTCTCGTAAGGGTATTGAGGGAAACCACTCCAGTAAGAGTAGAGAGAGAGACTTCTCTAGTAACGGTAGTGAGGGACACCACTCCAGTAAGCGTGCTGAGAAACACCATTCTAGTAAGGGTAGTGAGGGGCACCACTCTAGTAAGAGGAGTGAAGGACACCATACTAGTGAGGGTAGTGGAGAACACCACTCTAGTAAGGGTAGTGAGGAGCATCACTCTAGTAAGGGTAGTTAGGGACACCATTCTAGTAAGGGTAATAAGGGATACCACTCTAGTAAGGGTAATAAGGGATACCACTCTAGTAAGGGTAATGAGGGACACCACTCTAGCAAGGTTAGTGAGGGACACCAATCTAGTAAGAGAAGTGAAGGGCACCACTCTAGTTAGGGTAGTTAGGGACACCACTCTAGAAAGGGTAGTGAGGGACACCATTCTAGTAAGCAAAGTGAGGGACACTACTTCTAGCAAGGGTATTGAGGGACTCCACTCTAGTAAGAATACTGAGGGATACCACTTAAGTACGGGGATTGAGGGTGTGAGGGAAAAGTTCAATTGATAGGAGTAGCGAGGGAGTATATAGTAACAATAGTTTCATTGCCGGCTACTTGTTAAGGTAGGGTAAGTCAAGCTCCCGCTATTCCCACCTTTTTTCCCCCACCCCGAAAGTGATAGTTTGATTGCCGGCTGCTTGTTAAGGTAGGGTCAGTCTAGCTCCCGCTATCCCTTCCCCTCCTCCTTCCCCCCCCCCGAAAGGTGACGTGTGGGGCTCTGGTCCAAACAGTAATCACTAGCCTCACAGCTCCCAGCACTACTCTTGGATGACAGAGAGGGTCACCTGTCAATCAACGACAAGAACTGGTGGAGATGGACTAACGTCCTGAGACTTCCCCTTTTTGGATTTAATTACCTGTGCACCTGTATGAAATTGCAGGACGTAACCCCTCATCATTGCAGCGGTAAAGAACCTGCTTTCCTGTCATCGGGATATAATACTCAAGGCTATACTGTGAAGAACTAGCCAGTGGGTCGTAACCAACACCTGCGACCCTCCACCCCCCCATCATCAGCAACGGCTACGATTTCAACAACACAGTGTCACCAACACCAGACACCCCTATATATATTAGCGTTGAATTCAGTTATCATTTATATTTTTCATTTTTCATTTTCTTTAATGTAGGATTAATATTTCATATTTAAGTGTTTTATATTTTATATTTTCTATATAATAAAGTGTTTATGTTTGTCTGTTATAATTTCTTTTTCTATTCATTAATTTTCCTGAGGAGGAGCCAGCCTTGCTAATACTGTCTGAAGTTATTACAGGGCTGAGTAAGCCTTCACAAGTGGCGACCTTGCCAGGATTCGAACCTGGAAGGTTTACTCAGGCTTACTCAGCCCTGTAATAACTTCAGACAGTATTACCAAGGCTGGCTCCTCCTCAGGAAAATTAATGAATAGAAAAAGAAATAATAACAGACAAACATAAACACTTTATTGTATAGAAAATATAAAATATAAAAAACTTAAATTCCCTAACAAGTGAACCGGTGATCCTACTACCTCGCTTTCGAGAGTAGCATCAATGGTTTTTAATCCCACATGAATCTCACGAGACATTGTCTCATCTGAACTTTCAAGGGGCTTCTCTGACTCTACAGGAAGAGGATCTGAAAAGCTTATGTCCATCTTTGGCGATGAAAGGTCAACCTCAGAAGGAAGAATGGCACCTTTTACATTACCTATTAGTACGGAGCAAGAAGTGATGGGAGCTAGTACGGCTTCAGACCAACCTGTGAACCATTTAGACCTAATGTAACAACGGATGGTAGGAAAAGTGTCCGTACGGCCCAAGTAGTCTGAAAGTATAGCAGAGGAATGAGTTTCTTTAAGGTTAGGAACAGCTTATCAGAAATTACTATACATGTGCATCCAGTGTCTCGTAAAATGGTAGATACATTAAGTCCATTAACTGTTCTGAACAGAAGGGTGCTTGGTCATTACAGTCCTTAAAACATCTTCCAACTTTTTGGACCTTCTAAGAAGGACAATCTGGACGTTTATGTCCCTTAACACCACACAAATGACAAACAGGAATAAAAGAAGTCATTTTACTTTCCATTACAGCTTTGATTTCTTAAGGTCTGATGAACCCTTGCCCTTAGGGTTCGATCCCTTTAGGTCTTTATAGGAATTGTGAGACTCAGCATACAGGTCAGCAGCCTCAGCAACTTCCTCAGCTTTAATCAGGTTACGTTCTCTGATGAATGTTCGTATCTGATGCAGAAGAGCTGTCAGGAACTGGTCAGCAACCATGAAGTCTCTAAGAGATTCATAACTGTGATCAATTCCTGAACTCTCTATCCAAAAGTCGAACAAACGAAAGAGTGTTACCTGTAACTGCTGAAAGTTTTGGCCAGGCTGTAAGGTGGCATACCTGAAATCTTTCCTGTAAGAATTAGTGGTTTTTTGATATGCTTTAAGGATTGCCTTCTTCAGTAGGTTATAATTACATATGATATCCTGCGACAAAGTTGCATAGATATTCAAGGCTGTACCAGAAAATAACATTCCTAACCTGGTAGCCCAGGTGTCAGCAGGCCATTCACAGAAGGTAGCGGTATTTTCAAACCTGATAATGTAAGAAGTTATGTCTTTCCCCTCTGTGAAGGAAGGTAAATTAGGTGTTGGAATATGTGCTCTGACTGCACGTTGTTCCATTACTCCTTCCTCTAATTGTTGTTGTGTAAGAGTTAACTTTTTATTCTTTAATTCAAGGCGAGATTTTTCGAGCTCGCGATCCATTTCTCTCTCTATTAACTCAAGTTCTCTAGCTTTTTCCTCAACTTCTCTATCCTTTGCTCTTTCCTCAAGTTCTCTTATTTTAGCCTGTTTCTCACGTATTTTAGCCTGTTCCTCACGTATTTTAGCCTGTTCCTCACGTTCTGTAGCTCTTTCTTCACGATCAACTCTATCACGCTCCTCTTTGTCTTCTCTTTCTCTTTCTGTCTTTCTTGGATTTCTCTCTCAATTCTCTCTCTCTCCTTTTTCTCTTCTCTTTCGATTCTCTCTCTCTCCTTTTCTTCTTCTCTTTCCCTTTCTGTCTCTCTTCTCTCTCAATTCAATCTTTCAAGTCTTTCCTGGATCTTAGCACTAATGAAAGATTCTAAATTTTTCCCTGTTATTCCTAACTTACTTCCAGCATTCATCCAAAACTGGTATTCCTCCATGCTTGCACGAATAACTTAAACTATCAGGGGAAATGAAACTGGTATTAAAGAAAACGGAGGGTTCAATTCCTCCTCCGTTCAAACTGTAAATAAACCAGAGGGCTCGATCCCTGCTTCAATTAAACAATATGTATTAATTAAAACGAAGGGTTCTTTGCCGGCTCCGAGCAAACAGTAAGTAGAATGGGGTCACTTGACTATACAATCTTCTCACCAAAAAATCAAGAGTGCCCTATGACAGTTCCCTTGATTTAATAAAGAGCTCAATGAAACAAATTGTCACTGGAAAATCTCGGGTCCCTAGAGTCTAATCCTCCAAAGTGTTTCAAACTCGCAAGAATTAACTATTATATCCTGCCTGACTTGACTTACAATAAATTGAGACTATAACAATCACCAAATCTTTTAAATACCTGTACCGTAGTCCTACCATAGAGAATGATTACTCATGGCTGGTGGTAACCGTCTGTGGTATGCGGCGTTGAAGTTCCAATGGTAGATTCGAGATGGAATTGAATCTTGATTCTGTCGAGTTGTATCCTGGCAAGGTCGCCACTTGTGAAGGCTTACTCAGCAATGTAATAAATTCAGACAGTGTTAGCAAGGCTGGCTCCTCCTCAGGAAAATTAATGAATAGAAAAAGAAATAATAACAGACAAACATAAACACTTTATTATATAGAAAATATAAAATATAAAACACTTAAATATGAAATATTAATCCTATATTAAAGAAAATGAAAAATGAAAAATGTAAATGATAACTGAATTCAACGCTAATATATATAGGGGTGTCTGGTGTTGGTGACACTGTGTTGTTGAAATCGTAGCCGTTGCTGATGATGGGGGGGGTCGCAGGTGTTGGTTACGACCCACTGGCTAGTTCTTCACAGTATAGCCTTGAGTATTATATCCCGATGACAGGAAAGCAGGTTCTTTACCGCTGCAATGATGAGGGGTTATGTCCTGCAATTTCATGCAGGTGCACAGGTAATTAAATCCAAAAAGGGGAAGTCTCGGGAGCTGTGAGTAGTGATTACTGTTTGGACCAGAGCCCCACACGTCACCTTTCGGCGGGGGGGGGAAGGAGGAGGGGAAGGGATAGCGGGAGCTTGACTTACCCTACCTTAACAAGTAGCCGGCAATGAAACTATTGTTACTATATACTCCCTCGCTACTCCTATCTATTGAACTTTTCCCTCAAGAGGGACACTACTCTAGTAAGTGTATTGATAAACACCATTCTAATAAGGGCACTAAGGAACACCACCCTAGTAAGAGTACTGAGTGACACCACTCTAGCAAGGGTACTCAGAGTCAACACCCTAGTAAGGATACTGAGGGAGACCACTCTTGTAAGGGTAGTGAGCGACATCACTCTGGTAATGGTAGTAAGGGACACCACTTTAGTAAGGGTAGTGAGGGACACCACTGAAATAAGTGCAGAGAGGGACACCACTCTAGTAAGGGTGCTGAGGGACATCACTCTGGTATAGGTAGTCAGAAACACGACTCTGGTAAGGGTAGTGAAGGACATCACTTTAGTAAGGGTAGTAATGGACACCACTCTGGTATGGTTACTGACAGACACCACTATAGTAAGGGTAGTTGGGTACACCACTACAGTAAAGGTAGAGAGGCACACCTTGAGGCAATAAGGAGACTGAGGGGCCCCACTCTAGTAAGGGTAGTGAGGGACACCACTCTAGCAAAGGTACTGAGGGACACAACTCTATTAAGGGTAATGAGCGACACCACTTAAGTAAAGGTGTTGAGGGACACAACTCAGAGAAGGGTAGTGAGAGACACAATTCTAGTAAGGGTTATTAGGGACACCACTCTAGTAAGAGTACTGAGGGATACCACTCTAATAACGGTACTGAGGGAGACCACTCTAGTAAGGGTAGTGAGGGACAGCACTCTCGTAAGGGTATTGAGGGAAACCACTCTAGTAAGGGTAGAGAGAGACACTTCTCTTGTAACGGTAGTGAGGGACACAACTCCTGTAAGCGTGCTGAGAGACACCATTCTTGTAAGGGTAGTGAGGGGCACCACTCTAGAAAGAGTAGTGAGGGACACCATACTAGTGAGGGTAGAGGAGGACACCACTCTAGTAAGGGTAATGACGAACATCACTCTAGTAAGGGTAGTGAGGGACACCATTCTAGTAAGGGTAGTGGAGGACTCGACTCTATTACGGGAAGTAAGGGACACCACTCTATTAAGGGTAATAAGGGATACCACTCTAGTAAGGTTAGTGAGGGACACCAATCTAGTAAGAGAACTGAGGGACACCACTCTAGTAAGGGTAGTCAGGGACACCACCCTAGTAAGGTTAGTTAGGGACACCACTCTAGAAAGGGTAGTGAGGGACACCGTTCTAGTAAGCGAAGTGAGGGACACAACTTCTAGCAAGGGTACTGAGGGACTCCACTCTAGTAAGAATACTGAGGGATACCACTTAAGTAAGGGGATTGAGGGACACTACTCTAGTAAGTGTAGTGAGAGACACCATTCTAATAAGGGCACTAAGGAACACCACTCTAGTAAGAGTGCTGAGTGACACAACTCTAGTAAGGGTACTGAGAGACAACACATTAGTAAGGGTACTGAGGGAGACCACTCTTGTAACGGTAGTGAGCGACATCACTCTGGTAAGGTTAGTAAGGGACACCACTCTAGTAAGGGTAGTGAGGGACACCACTGAAGTGCAGAGAGGGACACCACTCTGGTAATGGTAGTGGTGGACGCCACTCTAGTAAGGGTGCTGAGGGACATCAGTCTGGTATAGGTAGTGAGAAACGCGACTCAGGTAAGGGTAGCCTGGGACACCACGCTAGTTAGGGTAGTAAGGTACGAATCTCTAGTAAGTTTAGAGATGGACACCTTTTGGTAAAAGTGGTGAGGGACACCACTCTAGTAAGGGTAGTGAAGGACACCACTCTAATAAGGGTAGTTGGGAACACCACTTTAGTATGGGTAGTGAGGGACACCAAT
This sequence comes from Cherax quadricarinatus, assembly GCF_038502225.1. NCBI lineage: Eukaryota > Metazoa > Arthropoda > Malacostraca > Decapoda > Parastacidae > Cherax > Cherax quadricarinatus. Next base: position 54,521 of record NW_027196245.1, read on the forward strand.
CTAATGAGGGTAGTGAAGGACAATACTCTAGTATGGGTTGTAAGTGACACCGCTGTAGTAAGGGTAGTAAGGGACACTACTGAAGGACACTAGTAAGGATAATGAGGGACACCACTCTAGAAACGGTAATGAGAGACATCACTCTAGTAAGGGTAGTGGGGACACTACTACTAGTAAGTGTAGTGAGGGACACCACTCTAGTAAGGGTAGTGAGGGATACCATTCTATTAACGGAAATGAGGGACACACCTCTAGTAAGGGTAGTGATGGACACCACTCTAGAAAGGGTATTGAGAGACATCGCTCTAATAAGGGTAGTGAGGGACACATCTTTAGTAAGGGTAGTGAGGGACACCACTCTAGTAAGGGAAGTGAGGGACAGTACTCTAGTAAGAGTAGTGAGGGATATCACTCTAGTAAGCTTAGCGAGGGACACCACACTAGTAAGTGAAGTGAGGGACACCACTCTAGTAAGGGTTGCAAGGGACACCACTCTAGTAAGGGAAGTGTGGGACATCTCCTTATTAAGGTTAGCTAGGGACACCACTCTAGAAAGGATAGTGGGGGACACCACTCTAGTAAGGGTAGTGGGGACACTCTCCTAGTAAGGGAAGTGGTGGACACAAATCAATTGAAGGTAGTGTGGCCAACAATCTAGTAAGGGTAGTGAGGGATACCATTCTAGTAAGGGAAGTGAGGGACGACGCTCAAGCAAGGGTAGTTAGGGACTCAACTCTAGTAAACATAGATAGGGACACCACACTAGTAAACGTATTGAGGGACACTACTCTGGTAAGGATAGTTAGGGACACCACACTAGTAAGGGTAGTGAAGGATACCATTCTAGTAAGGGTAGTGGAGGACAAACCGTAGTAAGGATAGTAAGGGACACGACTCAAAAAATTGTACTGATGGACACTAGTAAGGGTAGTGAGGGACACCACTCTAGTAAGGGTAGTAAGAAACACAACTCTAATAAGGGTAGTGAGTGATACCTCTCTAATAAGGGTTGTGAGGGACACCACTCTAGTAAGGTTAGTGAGTTACACAACTATAGTAAGAGAAGTGAGGGACACCAGTCTGGTAAGGGTAGCGGGGACTCCACTTTAATAAGGGTAGTTAGGGACACCGATCTAGCAAGGGTAGTGGGGGACACCACACTAGTAAGGGCAGCGAGGTACACCTCTCTAGTAAGGGTAGTGAGTAACACCACTCTGGAAAGGGTAGTGAGGGACACCACTCTAGTAAGGGTACTGAGGGACACCACTTAAGTAAGGGTATTGATGGACACCACTCCAGCAAGAGAAGTCAGGGACACCACTATAGTAAGGTTAGTGTGGCACACCACCCTAGTACGGGAACTGTGGGACACCACTCTGGTACAGGTAGTCAGTGACACCGCGCTAGTAAGGGTAGTAAGGGAGGAGACTCTAGTAAGGGTAGAGACGAACACCTCTCTGGTAAGAGTAGTGAGGGACACCACTGTAGTAAGGGTAGCTAAGGACACCACCCTAGTAAGGGAACTGTGGGACACCACTCTGGTACAGGTAGTCAGTGACACCGCGCTAGTAAGGGTAGTAAGGGAGGAGACTCTAGTAAGGGTAGAGACGAACACCTCTCTGGTAAGAGTAGTGAGGGACACCACTGTAGTAAGGGTAGCTAAGGACACCACCCTAGTAAGGGAACTGTGGGACACCACTCTGGTACGGGTAGTCAGTGACACCGCGCTAGTAAGGGTAGTAAGGGAGGAGACTCTAGTAAGGGTAGAGACGAACACCTCTCTGGTAAGAGTAGTGAGGGACACCACTCTAGTAAGGGTAGCTAAGGACACCACTCTAGTAAGGGAAGTGAGGGACACCACTGTAATAAATGAAATGGGGACACCACTCTAGTAAGGGTAGTGGGGGACACCACTTTAGTAAGGGTAGTGAGGGACACCACTCTCGTAAGTTACTGATGGACACTAGTAAGGGTAGTGAGGGACACCACTCTAGAAAGGGTACTGAGAGACATCTCTCTAGTAAGGGTAGTGAGGGACACCACTCTAGAAAGGGTACTGAGAGACATCGCTCTAGTAAGGGTAGTTGAGACACTACTACTAGTACGTGTAGTGAGTGACACCACTCTAGTAAGGGTAGTGAGGGATACCAATCTATTAAGGGTAGTGAGGGACATAAAGCTAGTAAGCGTAATGAGGGACACCATACTAGTAAGGGAAGTGAGGGACACCACTCTAGTAAAGGTAGTGACGGACATCACTCTAGTAAGGTTTGTTAGGGACACCACTCAAGTAAGGGTAGTGAGGGACCCCACTCTAGTAAGGGTAGTGAGGGACAAGATTCAAGTAAAGGAAGTGAGGGACATCACTCTATCAAGGGTAGTGAGGGACAACAGTCCAGTTAAAGTAATATGGGCACTGTTCTAGTAAGGGAATTGGGGGACACCACTCTATTAAGAGTATTGGTTGACACCATTCTAATCAGGGTAGTGAGGGATACCATTCAAGTAAGGGAAGTGAGGGATACCACTCTGGTAAATGTATTGAGGGACACCACTCTAGTAAGGGTAGTGAGGGACACCACTCTAGTACGGGTAGTGAGGGACACCACTGTAGTAAGGGTAGTGAGGGACACCACTCTAGTAAGCATAGTGAGGGACACCACTCTTGTAAGGGTAGTGAGGAACACCGCTCTAGTAAGGTAAGTGAGAGACACCACTCTAGTAAGGGTAGTGTGGGACACCACTCTAGTAAGGATAGTGAGGGACACCACTCTAGTAAGGGTACTGGGGGACACCACTCTACTAAGGGTAGGGAGTTGCACCACCATGCTAATGGTAGTGAGGTACACCACTCTTCAAAGGTATTGAGGGACGCCACTCTAATAAGGGTAGTGAGGGACGCCACTCTAGTAAGGGTAGCGAAAGACACCACTCTAGTAAGAGTTGTGGGGGACAGCACTCTGGTAAGGGTAGTGGAGACTCTACTCTGGTAAAGGTAGTGGAGACACTACTCTAGTATGTGTAGTGAGGGACGCCACTCTAGTAAGGGTAGCGAAAGACACCACTCTAGTAAGAGTAGGCGGGGACAGCGCTCTGGTAAGGGTAGTGGAGACACTACTCTAGTATGTGTAGTGAGGGACGTCACTCTAGTAAGGGTAGTGGGGGACACCACCCACGAATGGATAGTGAGGGACACCACTCAAATTAGGGAAGTGCGGGACACGACTCTATTAAGGGTAGTTCGGGAGAGCACTCTAGTAAGCGTGTTGAGGGACTCCACTCTGTTAAGTGTAGTGAGGGACACCACTCCAGCAAGGGTAGTGAGGGACACCTCTCAAGGAAGTGTAGTGAGGGACACCACTCTAGTAAGGGTATTGAGGGACACCACTCTGGTAAGTGTAGCGAGGGACACCACTCCAGCAAGGGTAGTGAGGGACACCTCTCAAAGAAGTGTAGTGAGGGACACCACTCTATTAATGGTAGTGAGGGACACCACTCTTGAAAGGGTAGTGAGGCACTCCACTCTTGTAAGGGTAGCGAGGGACACCACTCTATTAATGGTAGTAAGAGACACCACTCAAGTAAGGGTACTGAGCAACACCTCTCTAGTAACTGTGTTGAGGAACATCACTCTAGTAATGGTACTGTGGGACACCACTCTAGTAAGGGTACTGAGTGACACCACTCTTATAAGGGTACTGAATGACACCACTCTAATACGGGTACTGAGGGACACCACTTTAGTAAGGGTACTGACGGACACCACTCTAGTAAGGGTACAGAGTGACTCGGCTCTAGTAAGAGTTCTGAGGGACACCACTCTAGTAAGGGAAGTGAGGGACACCACTTATGTAGGGATTATGGGGGACACCACTATAGTAATGGTAGTAAGGGACACCACTCCAGTAAGGGTAGTGGCGGACACCAGTCTACTAAGTGTAGTAAGGGACTCCTAAGTAAGGGTAGTGACGGACACCACTCTAACAAGGGTAGTGATGGACACTATTCTAGTCAGGGTAGTGAGGGACACCTCTCTGATAAGGGCAGTGAAGGACACCACTCTACTAAGGGTAGTTAGGGACACCACTCTAGTCAGGGGAGTGATGGAGATCACTCTAGTATGGGTAGTGAAGGACACCTCTCTGGTAAGGGTAGTGAGGGACACCACTATAGTAAGGGAACTGAGGGATACCACTCTAGTGAGGGTAGCGAGGTACACCTCCCTGGTAAGGGTAGTAAGGGATCCCACTCTAGTAAGGATAGTGAGAGACACCACTCTGGTAAGGATAGTAGTGGACTCCACTCTTCTAAGGGTAGTGAGGGACACCACTCTAGTAAAGGTTTTGTTGGGACACCACTCTAGTAAGGGTAGTGAGGGACACCACTCTAGTAATGATAGTGAGAGACACCACTCTGGTAAGGGTAGTAGTGTACACCACTCTTCTAAGGGTAGTGAGGGACACCACTCTAGTAAGTGTAGTAAGGGAGACCACTCTAGTAAAGGTAGTGTGGGGACACTAGTAAGGGTGGTGAAGGTCACTACTCTAGTAAGGGTAGCAGAGGACACCACTCTGGTCAATGTAGTGTGGGACGCCACTCTAGTAAGTTTAGTGGAGGACACCACTCTATTAAAGTTAGTGTGGAGACCCAACTCTAGTAAGGATAGTTAGGGACACCACTTTAGGAAGTGTAGTAAGGGACACCACTCTAGTAAGGGTAGTGGGGGACATCACTCTAGTAAGGGTGGTGAGGGACACCACTCTTGTAAGGGTAATTTTGGACAATACTCTGGTAAGGGCAGCGAGGGACACCACTTTAGTAAGGTTAGGGATTGACCCCACTCTGGTAAGGATAGCGATGGACACCACTCTATTAAGGGTATTAAGCGACACCACTCTAGTAATGGTAGTGATTGACACCTCACTAGTAAAGGTAGTGTGGCGACACTATTCTAGTAAGGGTCGCGAGGGACACCACTCTGGTCAGTGTTGTGTGGGACACCACTCTTGTAAGGTAGTGGGAGACTCCACTCTAGTAAGGATAGTGAGGGACACACCTCTAGTAAGTTTATAGTGAGGGACGCCACTTTAGTAATGGTAGCAGGGGACACCACTCTGGAAAGGGTAGTAGTGGACACCACTCTGGTAAGGTAGTGGGGGACACCACTCTAGTAAGGTAGTGAGGAACACCACTCTAGTAATAGTAGTGAGGAACACTATTCTAGTAGGGTAGAGGAGGACACAACTCTATTAAGGCAGTGAGTGACACCACACTAGTAAGAGTAGTGAGAGACACCACTTTAGTAAGGTAGTGAGGGACACCACTCTAGTAAGAGTAGTGATGGACACCACTCTAGTAAGAGTAGTGATGGACACCACTCTAGTAAGGTACTGAGGGACACTACTCTAGTATGAGTAGTGAGAGATACCTCTCTGGTAAGGTACTCAGGGACATGACTCTAGTAAGAGTAATGAGGGACACCACTCTAATAAGAGTAGTGAGGGACAGCACTCTAGTAAGGTAGTGAGGGGCACAACTCTTGTAAGAGTAGTGAGGGACACCGCTCTAGTAAGATAGTGAGGGACACCACTCTAGTAAGGTGGAGGGGGACACCACTTAGTTAAGGCAGTGAATGACACCACTCTAGTAAGAGTAGTGAGAAACACCACTTTAGTAAGGTAGTGAGAGACACCACTTTAGTAAGGTAGTGAGAGACACCACTCTAGTATGAGTAGTGAGGGACACCACTCTAGTATGAGTAGTGAGGGACACCACTCTAGTAAGAGTAGTGAGGGACACCACTCTAGTAAGAGTAGTGAGGGACACCACTCTAGTAAGAGTAGTGAGGGACACCACTCTAGTAAGAGTAGTGAGGGACACCACTCTAGTAAGAGTAGTGAGGGACACCACTCTAGTAAGAGTAGTGAGGGACACCACTCTAGTAAGGTAGTGAGGGACATCACTCTATTAAGGTAGTGAGGGACACCACTCTAGTAAGGTAGTGAGGGACACCACTCTAGTAAGAGTAGTGAGGGACACCACTCTAGTAAGGAAATAAGGGACACCACTCTAGTAAGAATAGTGAGGGACACCACTCTAGTAAGGAAATAAGGGACACCACTCTAGTAAGAGTAGTGAGGGACACCACTCTAATAAGAGTGGTGAGGGACACCACTCTAGTAAGAGTAGTGAGGGACACCACTCTAATAAGAGTGGTGAGGGACACCACTCTAGTAAGAGTAGTGAGGGACACCACTCTAATAAGAGTGGTGAGGGACACCACTCTAGTAAGAGTAGTGAGGGACACCACTCTAATAAGAGTGGTGAGGGACACCACTCTAGTAAGAGTAGTGAGGGACACCACTCTAATAAGAATGGTGAGGGACACCACTCTAGTAAGAGTAGTGAGGGACACCACTCTAATAAGAATGGTGAGGGACACCACGTTAGTTTTTCCGCATTTCAATTTGCCATTGTTATTAAGATTTTTTTTTAAAATCATAACTAGAGAATGCCTCTACTGATAGTGGAGTAATTCAAGTGAAAATATTACTTAATTATTGTTGGGCAGTCTGGGTGTCAATTTGCATTTGTTTGCTAATTTCATCGAATTGAATTTGTTAAACAAATTAAAACGAATTTTTTTTCTCACAGGATGTAAAGAAATTTAAATGGAGTCTAAGTCAGAAAAGTTAACTGAAAAAATAAAAGTCAGCGGTTTTATAGCTCTTTTTAGTTTAACGAGAAGAGACTTTTCAGTTTTTGAGAACATTCTCAGCAACATTTTCCTCAGCTTTCTCACAAATATTTTTGTTTCCTACTCAAAAATCGGCTTCAAATTTACACCACTTGTACGGTTAATTCTGGGCAAGATTCAAGGAACTCTTTGCCTGGGAGTCTTATGCACAAAAATACTACGTTGGTCATTCCAATATTTTTGTTTCCTTGTGACAGGTGGAAACAGGTCATTGTTAAGTTAGGTCAGGTTTGTCAGGAAACAAGTTATTGTGATTGGCATCTAACTTCCAATAACTATGTATCCTACTTGTAAGATGGTTTCTGTTTAATGTACGAACGTAGACGCCGTTTTGACACTTTATTCTCGAAATGGTAAAGTATTATTTTTCTTTATAGCATCAGTTAGTCTTGTGAGCGTCTTGATCCAAGGAACTGTACTTATCTTCCTCTTGCTGCGATCGAGTTTGAATGCCTTTCATTTTACATGATCTATGTAACCCCCTACGGGTTTATCCTTCCTTCCCTCTGATTAAAATATAACAATTGTGAAGGTCATCAGTCTTCAATGGTTGATGCATCGTATGATGTGTGCGTCACGTGTGACGGAATAATGTTCAATATTTGATGCATCGTATGATGTGTACGTCACGAGTGACGGAATAATGTTCAATATTTGATGCATCGTATGATGTGTGCGTCACGTGTGACGGAATAATGTTCAATATTTGATGCATCGTATGATGTGTACGTCACGAGTGACGGAATAATGTTCAATATTTGATGCATCGTATGATGTGTGCGTCACGTGTGACGGAATAATGTTCAATGGTTGATGCATCGTATGATCTGTACGTCACGTGTGACGGAATAATGTTCTATGGTTGATGCATCGCATGATGTGTACGTCACGTGTGACGGAATAATGTTCAATGGTTGATGCATAGTATGATGTGTGCGTCACGTGTGACGGAATAATGTTCAATGGTTGATGCATCGTATGATCTGTACGTCACGTGTGACGGAATAATGTTCTATGGTTGATGCATCGCATGATGTGTACGTCACGTGTGACGGAATAATGTTCTATGGTTGATGCATCGCATGATGTGTACGTCACGTGTGACGGAATAATGTTCAAAGGTTGATGCATCGTATGATGTGTACGTCACGTGTGACGGAATAATGTTCAATGGTTGATGCATCGTATGATCTGTACGTCACGTGTGACGGAATAATGTTCTATGGTTGATGCATCGCATGATGTGTACGTCACGTGTGACGGAATAATGTTCTATGGTTGATGCATCGCATGATGTGTACGTCACGTGTGACGGAATAATGTTCAATGGTTGATGCATCGTATGATGTGTACGTCACGAGTGACGGAATAATGTTCAATGGTTGATGCATAGTATGATGTGTGCGTCACGTGTGACGGAATAATGTTCAATGGTTGATGCATAGTATGATGTGTGCGTCACGTGTGACGGAATAATGTTCAATGGTTGATGCATCATATGATCTGTACGTCACGTGTGACGGAATAATGTTCTATGGTTGATGCATCGCATGATGTGTACGTCACGTGTGACGGAATAATGTTCAATGGTTGATGCATAGTATGATGTGTGCGTCACGTGTGACGGAATAATGTTCAATGGTTGATGCATCGTATGATCTGTACGTCACGTGTGACGGAATAATGTTCTATGGTTGATGCATCGCATGATGTGTACGTCACGTGTGACGGAATAATGTTCTATGGTTGATGCATCGCATGATGTGTACGTCACGTGTGACGGAATAATGTTCAATGGTTGATGCATCGTATGATGTGTACGTCACGTGTGACGGAATAATGTTCAATGGTTGATGCATAGTATGATGTGTGCGTCACGTGTGACGGAATAATGTTCAATGGTTGATGCATCGTATGATCTGTACGTCACGTGTGACGGAATAATGTTCTATGGTTGATGCATCGCATGATGTGTACGTCACGTGTGACGGAATAATGTTCTATGGTTGATGCATCGCATGATGTGTACGTCACGTGTGACGGAATAATGTTCAGTGGTTGGCGCATCGGATGATGTGTACGTCACGTGTGACGGAATAATGTTACATAGGTACAATTTAAGATTCTGTACAAAATACATCTTCCATCCATCTTAAACTTTCTCTGCTGGTGTAGGTTATTCTCCACAAATATTATTCATCAAATTAATTTCTTGGAAATAATTGGCGAATATTTCTTCTGATCAGAAATGTGTCACAGTTTGTTTTACTTTATTTGGTTAACATAAGTAAGATCAGTTTAATGTTCTTTTATGTGTCTATAACATCTATGGTTCTTTAATACCATTGTTTAACATTACTATGTTCTGTTCATCAAGTTCACCTAAAATTTACACTACTTTTTGTTGCTTGCTGAGGACATTGGTGTTTTTGGTCTCTTTAAAAAGTTTGAATTAAGTTTTGTCTGTAATGTTTTAATTTACACTATACCGAAGAAATTTGGATATTACTTTCCTTAAGTTGACTTGTGAATGCCTCTTCTGATTCCTTTCAAATGTTTAACATTAATATTTAACTACATTATCAACTTATAGTTACGTGCAGTAAAACACTGGAGATGCGGTTATGGAATACTGGGAGGCCTTTATCGGATCGCACAACTGGGACGCCTTTATCGGATCGCACAACTGGGAGGCCTTTATCGGATCGCACAACTGGGAGGCCTTTATCGGATCGCACAACTGGGAGGCCTTTATCGGATGGCACAGCAACTGAAATACGTCATAGTAATACATAAATGTAACCACAAAAACAATGTATTTTAAAGCAAATAACACAGTAAATGCTGAGCATCGAATCTGAGATTTAAGACAGTATCCCAGGAAGTAAACTAAACTCTGGACGCTGTAGACTACTGCACCACCATGGCAGAAAACAGTACATGTATAGTGAGAACACTAGACATGATTTCCCTAACGTCCATCACTTTCGGGGTGCTGTAAGCTCAGAAATTAATTTCATTCTCCTCACTTCTAGATACCAGCGGGTGTCAGGCAAAGCAAGTCTAGTGTTTTCACTGGGCATGATAGTGGAAAGCTCTACAGTGTAGAGATTTTTCTACCTTCCTGGGAAGCTGCCTAAAGTCTCTTGTTCGAGTCTCGGTCACTGGCGCAATTATTCGTTGCTTTGTTTAATATACATATAAAAAAGGAGTAACAAATTCCGTCTAAGCTTTTATGTTGCCTTAAAAGCACCTACCACTATTGAGATACGAATTGTGTTAAAAATATCTAACACTACCGGGAAGGACATTACAAGCAAACAGATATTCTTGGATTTAAAAAATTACGAATCTGATCATGGAACATAAGAGACGATAAGTATGTAAAGAAATTATCTTGCATCCGTCCCACATAAACATAACAGGATATGATAACCATCTTGGGTGATTCTGTTATTCTTTCATTCGTATAACAATATAGCACAAGGGTTCTGAAACAGTGAAACTCCCCCCTTGGGGGAATTGTAGGGTGTTTCAGGGGGGAATTGGGACCACTACTCAAAATAGTATGATGTCTTGTAGATTATGTACAGTCTGTAGAATTGTAGTTTGTTTATAATTAAATTTAAAATAAATACAATTTTTTCACTTTTTATCTGACTCACTTTTGTTTTTTCTCATAATTTGGAGCCCATAATGAGTGTTAATAAAAGAGGTACAATGATTCATATATTCAATATGGATTAACATCCATCATTGTCAACGGAGAAGAAAGGTCTCAATGTGTTCTTTGTAGCAAAGTTTTGTCTATTTATTTTTTGAAACCAACAAAGTTGAAGCAGCATTGCAAAATGTTGATCCTCGTCACAAAGACAAAAAAGCTTTCATGAGCGTCATGGGAATGTTCTGAAGAAAATTCAAGTGGATTCAGCAGAGGTTTTCCAAGAAATGAACCACAAGGTTATTGAAGCTTCTTATATCGTACCACTGAGATAACAAAGCAGAAAAACTTTGATTAAACCTTCCACTCTCAATATGGTGGAAACTTTGTTGGAAAAAGTATTGGAAGAAAAACTTGCAGCAGTTCCACTATCAGACAGTAATGTTCAATGGAGGATCAGTAACAAAGGATCACGTTAAACAAGAGGTAAATTCTGCAGCATTTGGCATATTTTAAATTCAACTTTATGAATGGACAGTTGATGATGTTTGCATATGTTCATCTTTCTTTGAAACAGAAAGTCTCTTGTGTGATAATGTCTGTGGTGCTGTACAGCTGCAGTACCAGCTGTGTTGGGGATAAAATCTGGATTTCAAGTTTGTGCAAAAATGTGAGCTGCAGAAGTGAAAAACATTTATTGTATAATTCATCGTCAGGCACTGACCTCTACAACACTTGTAGCTCCACTAGAGAAAGCTTTGGATCAAACAATTCAGCTCACGACTTTTCAAGCAGTTATGTATTGACATGGATTCAGGCTATAATTTGTTGTTTTTTCCACACAAATGCTCGACAGCTTTCAAAAGGAAATGTAACTGAGCGAGTGTTTGAGCTTAGAGTTGAGCTCAAATTATTTTTTAGCGTTCAGGGCAAGATGGAATTCTTTGCCTGTCTGGATGATAAGGAATGAATCACTGAGGGACAATACTGAGTGAAAGCACTCTATTAAGGGTACTGAGGGACAATACTCTAGAAAGGGTACTGAGGGACACCGCTCTAGTAAGGGTACTGAGGGACACGACTCTAGTAAGAGTACTGAGGGACACCACTTTAGCAAGGGTGCTGAGGGACACCACTCTAGTAAGGTTAGTGCAGGACACCACTCCAGTAAGGTTAGTCAAGAATTTTGGCCCTTGATGAGTCATTCCTACCCAAAAGTATCAGAAAGAACTGTCTATGCATTGTGTCGACTGATCTTTATGAGTCAGGCTTTTTCTGTTGCTATTAATTTGTAAAGCTCGCAACATGACTCACGAAATCGTAATGACACGATTGCAAACAAACCATACCCCGGCCGGGATTGAACCCGAGGTCAGAGTCTCAAAACTCCAGCCCGTCGCGTTAGACACTAGACCAGCTAGCCACAATAAAATTCGTCCAACTAGGTATATTTATACACCATAGGAAGGTTAGCAAAGACACCACTGTGACCACAAATGCAAGTTTTTACAGACGAATCTCCAGCTAGCGTGGCCGTGACGAACTCTAGCTCAAGTCCCCTCACTGCCGTCAACATGACTCACGAAATCGTAATGACACGATTGCAAACAAACCATACCCCGGCCGGGATTGAACCCGCTGTCAGAGAGTCTCAAAGCTCCAGCCCGTCGCGTTAGCCACTGGACCAGCTAGCCACAATAAGATTCGTCCAACTAGGTATATTTCTACACCATAGGAAGGTTAGCACAGGCATCAATGTGACCACAAATCTTATTTTGGCTAGCTGGTCTAGTGGCTAACGCGACGGTCTGGAGTTTTGAGACTCTTTGACCGCGGGTTCAATCCGGGCCGGTGTATGGCTTGTTTGCAATCGTGTCATTACGACGGGTTTAGTACTTCCCCTTCATTATAATAATAATGTCCTATAAAAAAAGGAAAAAAAAGGACTGCAATATTTCTTTAAAGATTCAGTTTCTCTATTCTCACGTAGAATTTTGTCCTGCCAACTGTGGGTCAGTCAGTGATGAAAATGGCGGATGTTACCACCAGAATATCTCTGGTAAGGCCACACACTTCCAGAAGTGAAATAAGACATAAGCAAGAAGCGGCGGGTTAATCATGTAAGTGAATTCATTATACAGGAATATTACTAATATATAGTGAGTAATTTTTACGCAGATTGTTTAAATGTTTTATTAGGAGAAGGGAGGGTAAACTTTAGCCAATCAATTGTTATTATTATGGGCATTTTCGGTTTTAGCCTTCAAACACCTTGAAGTGAAATACCTTTATCAACGAAGCACAAATCTGCTCAAACTTTAAAAAAAATTGATGTACACCGACAGGAGCATACACTTACCTTGTTGTTCACTTATATAAACAAACTCTTAGATTTATATTACCTTCCTAGAAACATTCACTTCTCTTGATGCACTTTCTTACACTGGTATTCACCAGAAGAAATGAATACCTTGGTTGACAATAATTATAACAACAACAACAACAACAACAACAACAACAACAACAACAACAACAACAACAACAACAACAGTATCTTTATTTCTACAAGTATATGTACAAGGTATACAGGTCTAGCTGACATCAATGACATACTACTATATAGAAAGCCCCCTTGGTACGTAGAGCATTTCGGGCAAATTAGGTCAATTTTGTCCTAGGATGCGACCCACACCAGTCGACTAGCTCCCAGGTGCCCATTTTATTGATGGGTGAACATAGATAACCGGAGTATAGAAACACGCCCAATGTTTCTAACCTCGCTGGGAATCGAACCCAGACCCTCGCCGTACGAAGAAACATTCACTTGCGTTTCTAAGCTCTGAGTAAATCATATTCATTTCTTGGTATATCCTGAGTAGAAATATACACGTAGTATACCCTGGGTGGAAACATGACACTTATCTTGTTATACATTGGTAGAATCTACTCTTACGTTGTTATTTATTGGTAGAAACACACACTTTCCTTGCTATACACTGGGTAGAAACACACACTTTCCTTGCTATACACTGGGTAGAAACACACACTTTCCTTGCTATACACTGGGTAGAAACACACACTTTCCTTGCTATACACTGGGTAGAAACACACACTTTCCTTGCTATACACTGGGTAGAAACACACACTTTCCTTGCTATACACTGGGTAGAAACACACACTTTCCTTGCTATACACTGGGTAGAAACACACACTTTCCTTGCTATACACTGGGTAGAAACACACACTTTCCTTGCTATACATTGGGTAGAAACACACACTTTCCTTGCTATACACTGGGTAGAAACACACACTTTCCTTGCTATACACTGGGTAGAAACACACACTTTCCTTGCTATACACTGGGTAGAAACACACACTTTCCTTGCTATACACTGGGTAGAAACACACACTTTCCTTGCTATACACTGGGTAGAAACACACACTTTCCTTGCTATACACTGGGTAGAAACACACACTTTCCTTGCTATACACTGGGAAGAAACACACACTTTCCTTGCTATACACTGGGAAGAAACACACACTTTCATTGCTATACACTGGGTAGAAACACATACTTTCCTTGCTATACACTGGGAAGAAACACACACTTTCCTTGCTATACTCTGGGAAGAAACACACACTTTCCTTGCTATACACTGGGAAGAAACACACACTTTCCTTGCTATACACTGGGAAGGAACACACACTTTCCTTGCTGTACACCGGGTAGAAACACACACTTTCCTTGCTATACACTGGGTAGAAACACACACTTTCCTTGCTATACACTGGGAACAAACACACACTTTCCTTGCTATACACTGGGAACAAACACACACGAACCTTTGTATTCAATGGTTGTAAACTCATTCAGATCTGTAATATATTTTGCATACGTTGTATTTCTGTTAAAAATTTTTTTACTATTGGAGATAATCCTTCTAGAGTGAAGGAACTACTATCATAAGTGATATAAGTCTGACTGGTGTCATAAGAGGCAAGTTAACATGCAATAAGTGGTCGATCTGGTCCATATCGGGTAATTTTGAAAAACTTGTAAGGTCACACAACCCATCATCAGCATCTACCTAAATGAATTTACGGTCCCTGTGTAAGATTCAAAACATGTATATATTCAAGGATTATGTGGATTACAATGAGGGTCGGATGCTAATTGGCTGAGTGACTTTAATTCACACGTTTTTCCCATCAGGATTTTTTGAAGTTTATTCTCATTCTCATTCAGATTCTACATGAAACCTCAATCAAATTTGTTAGAGCTGAAAGACATAAGCTTTTTTGTGTGTACATTAAACGCTGAGTAGCCTGGAGGAGAGAGGTTAGAGGCTTCAGTGGATTCCGGTAAAGAGAGTAATTTAGTACAAGTAAGTGGTCAGCTGTAATTCATAGTTTTAATGGCTTCAACAAAATTACATTCCATTCCATTTTCTTTACAAATGTCATTCATATAATGGCATGACTCTTTAAGCCATTAAAAATATGTATACTTTTGATACAGCTACCCCAACTTACTTAGGTTCCCACTCATTATTGCATCTACCACATATATACTCGAGGCCTCGACTCGCGTTAGAAGAAGCTTGTATGTAAAGTGAAGACGTAGCCAATACACTAATAATATGCTGGTGGCAGCAGAGATCATATAATGGCCAAGGCTGTGAGTGAACTTCAGAAAAGGCAGATGACGGTCTAATAATAAATAAAAAGCCCAATACCGTGACTGAAACAATGCTCAAATTACTCTTTCATAGTAGAGAGGAGGTTACGACGACGTTTCGGTCCGACCTGGATCATTTACAAAGTCACACTAACAGAAAGGAGAGAAGGGGATCACTAACTCTCCTGAAGTGCTCTCCTTGCTTGGTCTTTGACTGATTCCACTACTACTACTACTACTACTTCTACCACTACCACTACCTCTCTACCTCCTTTCCCACTACCTCCTCTCCTTTCTGTTAGTGTGACTGTAAATGGTCTAAGTCGAACTGAAACGCCCTCGTAAGATCTCTCCTATGTGTGGGTTACTTGTGTAAGACCTAACACTAATGTGAGTCATAAGAGAAGAGAACGCCTTTTGACGAGACTGTGTGTAACTGGTATGAATGCAGACCATGTTGGTGTAATTGAGATTTGATCAGTTACTGATCAGTATACAGGAAAATATCATTCAAGGGGCAGTTTTCTGAGAAAAATCTTACATGTATACACTGAGTTGCAACTGGCTCTTACCATGGTATACACTGAGTGGAGTGGCCGGCACTAGGATCCACACAAGTACCGTTATGACATTAATCCACAAAGTCATTATTGCGTCTCCACCCCAGGTGGAGGCGTGAGTGGTTGCACCACACCAAGTGCTGGAGTAATTATTGAGCACTACACCGGGTGGAGGAGTGAGTGACGAACACTACGCCAGGTGGAATGTGTGAGCAGTTTCACCACACCATGTGATGAGCACCACACCGGTTGGAGGTGTGACTGGTGAAAAAAAACTTCGACAGTTGGGATAGCTGCTGTCGACAACTAGAGTAGACTTCCTTAGGTGTAGTAGTAACTGGTCAGAGAGAGCTTATGTGTTTGAAGTTAATATGAGATAAGTGTTATCAATCTATCTTATCTGCAAGCAGTTAATCAGCACTGAAAACCTGGCTGTAGCCAAGAAAATAATTTTTACTTACACATACAGTATTGAAATAGTCAAATTAAGAAATGTATGTCCTTTTGCAATCGCAATTATATATACAAATGAAGAATCATCCTTATATTAATTAAGAGTCTACTAAAACTTCAAGAGCAATGGGCTAGTGACTCTTTCTCCTGTATAAATTACTAAAAATTAGAAGAAAAGCTTTATTAAGTTAGGATGTTTGAGTATGCGTGGAGGTAGTGCAGATGATGAGAAAAATATGATTGCCAATATTATGGATGACAAGAAATTGGATATTCTATCTCTAAGCGTAACAAAGCTGAAGGTGGTAGGGGAGTTTCTATGAGAAGAAATAAATGGAATTTAGTCAGGAGTTTCTGAGAGAGAGATATGGAAGAGATAATATAAATGCATAAATTCAAGGATTATATGGATTACAATAAAGGTCGGAGGCAAAAAGTGGGTAATAAGAGTTTATGTACTTGCAGAAGAAAGGAATGTAGGAGAAAGAAAGATTTTAGTAGACTTTGAGTGAGTGTTTTGTGAGTTTGTAACCAAGGATGAGAGTAATTGTGGTAAGTGACCGAATGAAAAATTGGGAGAAACTATTAAAATGGATGTGGTAGGTAAGTTTAGGTTGTTAGGGGTAAATGATAATGGGGGCCTTTTATTGAATTTTGTATAAAAGAAGGTTTGATAATAGGTAATACATATTTTAAGAAAATAAAAATATAGTGTAGGAGATAATGACAGTAGTTTGTTGGACTAAGTATTGGAGGATAAAAAGAAGATGGATAGACTTCAGGATATACATGTTTATAGAGAGGCAACAGATATATCAGATCACTTTTTAATTGTAAGTACAGTGAGAGTAAAAGGGAGATAGGATACTAAGGATATCAGAAAGTAAGAGAGAAGTGAAGGCTTATGAATTAAAGGAGTACATAGTTTTGCTAAGACACAAGTAACTATTGGTAGGAAGATGAGCTAGTGAAAGCATAGGTAGGCACTGAGGTTCAATATGTGTGGGGTAGATTAATAATGTACTGTTAGCGTACAGCAGAATTTTGTGGATATACGAGGGCGGGTAGGAGAGGGTAGGAAAGAGATTGGTGGAATGATGAGGTACAGTAAGTAGTAAAAGATAAAAAATTAGCATATGAGAGTTTTCACAAAGTAGAAGTGAAATTTTGGAGGAGTATATGGAAATAAAATGAAATGTTAAGAGAGTAGTGAAGAAATGTAAAATGAGAGCAAACGAGAGAGTGGGTGAGATGCTGTCAACAAATTTTCCTGAAAATAAGAAAAGGTTAGTAGTGAGACTAAAATATTGAAGAAACCTAGGGAACAAACTGACATAATGAATAAATATAGAAGAGAGAAGAGAGTTATTAGATGGAGATTTGAAGGTTAGGTAAGTTTTCTAAGATTCTTTTGATGCAAAATTTAAATTTTTACATTAACATTAATCAAAAAAATATATCTTTAAACGTATAAGAGAAAAATTTAGAAATAAGTTAATTTTAAATGAATTCTTTCTAACTGACCAGTTTTACATATTCGGCACGACATATATATATATATATATATATATATATATCGAAGGAAACTCGAACTTACGAACCTTGGAACAAGGTACGCAGTGCTTTACTGCCGTACCACACTGGTCCAATACTTTGGCGTACAGCCAACACTAGACGTTTTTGGTCCAAGGCAGCCAGCATCAGGCAGGTGGTCTTATGTTTTCATCTCATCGACTGTATGCATCGACCGACGAGAGATTTTAACAATGTTTTGAATTCGCTGGCTGTCCTGGACCGAAAACGTCTAGGATTAGCTGGGCACCAAGGTATTGGACCAGTGTGGAACGGTGGTAGAGCACTGAGTACTTTGTTCTAATGTTCGTAGGTTCGAGTCTCCTTCTACCTGAGATTAGTGTTTGTGAATATTTCGCCTGTTCTGTGAATTCTAAACATATGCAAACACACACAAGCAGAGGTATGATAAAGCTCATGGTTCAGGGAGACTGACCTAGTAGCGACCATTGAAGAGGCGGGGCCAGGAGCTTGGACTCGACCCCTGCAACCTCAACTAGGTGAGTACAACGTGAGTACACACACGTTCACACACACAAACACACACACACACACATGCACACACACACACACACACATATACATGTACATATATTTATAAGTGCATTATCGAGGAAATATAGAAATAAAATAGTTACAAATAAGGCCAATATAACACGTGACAGTCATCACTCGACACGTCACTCGTTCCTTCAAGATAATGTGAGTGAGATGATCATAGCTGAAATTCTTTACTCATTTGTCATTCATAGCTTAAATTATTCTTAAATTTTATTAATTATAAACAAACTTTATGTTATCCTAAACCAATAATTATATTGAAATGAGAACTATTTTTATGAAGCTTGATTCATTTATATATTTCACTCAACTTTGGATCTCCTTAATAAATCTTACTCAGTTTTTGAAAATTAATCAGGTGGTAAAAGTCTCTCTTATGAATAAACAGAGAATTAGATGATCGTTCAGTTTTAATGATACATATATATATATATATATATATATATATATATATATATATATATATATATATATATATATATATATATATATATATATATATATATATATATATATATTATTTATTTATATTTTATTTATTTATTAACACACTGTCCGATTCCCACCAAGGCAGGGTGGCCCGAAAAAGAAAAACTTTCACCATCATTCACTCCATCACTGTCTTGCCAGAAGGGTGCTTTACACTACAGTTTTTAAACTGCAACATTAACACCCCTCCTTCAGAGTGCAGGCACTGTACTTCCCATCTCCAGGACTCAAGTCCGGCCTGCCGGTTTCCCTGAATCCCTTCATAAATGTTACTTTGCTCACACTCCAACAGCACGTCAAGTATTAAAAACCATTTGTCTCCATTCACTCCTATCAAACACGCTCACGCATGCCTGCTGGAAGTCCAAGCCCCTCGCACACAAAACCTCTTTTACCCCCTCCCTACAACCTTTCCTAAGCCGACCCCTACCCCGCCTTCCTTCCACTACAGACTGATACACTCTTGAAGTCATTCTGTTTCGCTCCATTCTCTCTACATGTCCGAACCACCTCAACAACCCTTCCTCAGCCCTCTGGACAACAGTTTTGTTAATCCCGCACCTCCTCCTAACTTCCAAACTACGAATTCTCTGCATTATATTCACACCACACATTGCCCTCAGACATGACATCTCCACTGCCTCCAGCCTTCTCCTCGCTGCAACATTCATCACCCACGCTTCACACCCATATAAGACCATTTGTAAAACTATACTCTCATACATTCCCCTATTTGCCTCCAAGGACAAAGTTTTTTGTTTCCACAGACTCCTAAGTGCACCGCTCACCCTTTTCCCCTCATCAATTCTATGATTCACCTCATCTTTCATAGACCCATCCGCTGACACGTCCACTCCCAAATATCTGAATACATTCACCTCCTCCATACTCTCTCTCTCCAATCTGATATCCAATCTTTCATCACCTAATCTTTTCGTTATCCGCATAATCTTACTCTTTCCTGTACTCACTTTTAATTTTCTTCTTTTGCATACCCTACCAAATTCATCCACCAATCTCTGCAACTTCACTTCAGAATCTCCCAAGAGCACAGTGTCATCAGCAAAGAGCAACTGTGACAACTCCCACTTTGTGTGTGATTCTTTATCTTTTAACTCCACGCCTCTTGCCAAGACCCTCGCATTTACTTCCCTTACAACCCCATCTATAAATATATTAAACAACCACAGTGACATCACACATCCTTGTCTAAGGCCTACTTTTACTGGGAAATAATCTCCCTTTTTCCTACATACTCTAACTTGAGCCTCACTAACCTCGTAAAAAATCTTTATTACTTTCAGTAACCTACCTCCTACACCATACACCGGCAACATCTGCCACATTGCCCCCAATCCACACTGTCATATGCCTTTTCCAAATCCATAAATGCCAAAAAAACCTCTTTAGCCTTATCTAGCCTTATATATGTTTCACTGTAAACACCTGGTCCACACACCCCCTACCTTTCTTAAAGCCTCCTTGCTCATCTGCTATCCTATTCTCCGTCTTACTCATAATTCTTTCAATAATAACTCTACCATATGCTTTACCAGGTATACTCAACAGACTTTTCCCACTATAATTTTTGCACTCTCTTTTGTCCCTTTTGCCTTTATACAAAGGAACAATGTATGCTCTCTGCCAATCCCTAGGTACCTTACCCTATTCCATACATTTATTAAATAATAGCACCAACCACTCCAAAGCTATATCCCCACCTGCTTTTAACATTTCTATCTTCATCCCATCAATCCCAGCGGCCTTACCCCCTTTCATTTTACCTAGTGCCTCACGAACTTCCCCAACACTCACAACTGGCTCTTCCTCACTCCTACAAAATGTTATTCCTCCTTGCGCTATACACGTCTTGGCAAGAGGCTTGGAGTTAAAAGATAAAGAATCACACGTAAAGTGGGAGTTGTCACAGTTGCTCTTTGCTGAAGACACTGTGCTCTTTGGAGATTCTGAAGAGAAGTTGCAGAGATTGGTGGATGAATTTGATAGGGTATGCAAAAGAAGAAAATCAAAAGTGAATATAGGAGAGAGTAAGGTTATGAGGAAAACAAAACGATTAGGTGATGAAAGATTGGATATCAGATTGGAGGGAGAGAGTATGGAGGAGGTGAATGTATTCAGATATTTGGGAGTGGACGTGTCAGCGGATGGGTCTATGAAAGATGAAGTGAATCATAGAATTGATGAGGGGAAAAGGGTGAGTGGTGCACTTAGGAGTCTGTGGAGACAAAGAACTTTGTCCTTGGAGGCAAAGAGGGGAATGTATGAGAGTATAGTTTTACCAACGTTCTTATACAGGTGTGAAGCATGGGTGATAAATGTTGCAGCGAGGAGAAGGCTGGAGGCAGTGGAGATGTCATGTCTGAGGGCAATGTGTGGTGTGAATATAATGCAGAGAATTCGTAGTTTGGAAGTTAGGAGGAGGTGCGGGATTACCAAAACTGTTGTCCAGAGGGCTGAGGAAGGGTTGTTGAGGTGGTTCGGACATGTAGAGAGAATGGAGCAAAACAGAATGACTTCAAGAGTGTATCAGTCTCTAGTGGAAGGAAGGCGGGGTAGGGGTCTGCCTAGGAAAGGTTGGATGGAGGGATTAAAGGAGGTTTTGTGTGCGAGGGGCTTGGACTTGCAGCAGGCATGCGAGAGCGTGTTTGATAGGAGTGAATGGGGACAAATGGTTTTTAATACTTGACGTGCTGTTGGAGTGTGAGCAAAGTAACATTTATGAAGAGGTTCAGGGAAACCGGCAGGACGGACTTGAGTCCTGGAGATGGGAAGTACAGTGCCTGCACTCTGAAGGAGGGGTGTTAATGTTGCAGTTTAAAAACTGTAGTGTAAAGCACCCTTCTGGCAAGACAGTGATGGAGTGAATGATGGTGAAAGTTTTTCTTTTTGGTGCCACCCTGCCTTGGTGGGAATCGGCCAGTGTGTTAATTAATAATAATAATATATATGTCGTGCCGAATAGGCAGAACTTGCGATCTTGGCATAAATAGCAACGCTCATCGTGCCATATAGGACAAGTGAAAAATTGTGTATGCAATAATTTCGCCAAAATCATTCTGAACCTAACGAAAAAATATTTTTTATTGTGATTGTATAGTACTAAATTATTGTAAACGTATTTAAAATATATTTAGTTTGGTTAGGCTAAAATAAAATGTTCTTGTTATAATAAGGTTAGGTAAGTTTTGTAAGATTCTTTTGGTGAAAAATTAAAATTTTTTACATTAACATTAATTAAAAAAATATATCTTTAAACGAATAAGAGAAAATTTCAGAAAGGACTTAATTTTGTAATTAAGCAGTTTTACATATTCGGCACGACACACACACACACTTATATATATACATACATATATATATATATATATATATATATATATATATATATATATATATATATATATATATATATATATAAATGTATATATATATATATATATATATATATATGTATATATATATATATATATATATATATATATATATATATATATATATATATATATATATATATATATATATATATATATATATATATATATATATATATATATATATATATATATATGTATATGTATATATATATATATATATATATATATATATATATATATATATATATATATATATATATATATATATATATATATATATATATATATATATATATATATATATATATGTCGTGCTGAATATTTAAAACTGGTCAATTAGCAAATATATATATATATATATATATATATATATATATATATATATATATATATATATATATATATATATATATATATATATATATATATATATATATATATATATATATATATATATATATATATATATATATATATATATATATATATATATATATATATATATATGTTGTAGTCATCTATGTTCAAGATTTTTCCCAGTTAGACCGTAATAAGTTTTACCACATTTTTACCAGGAATCTTGTAGTCACACTCATCAGAATTATTTGGGGAAATTTCTGAACTGAAGTTTTTTTTTACTGTATCAAGATTTTGTATAGTAAAAGGACGCAAGTGCGACTAATGTGACATTTTATTGTGACAACGTTTGCTCTCCAGGAGCTTTATCAAGCCGATACAAACAGTGTATGGACACAGAGGGTATATATAGGCTCAGAGTGAGGTGCAGTACTAGTGGTAGTAGTAGTAGTAGTAGTAGTAGTAGTAGTAGTAGTAGTAGTAGTAGTAGTAGTGACATAAGTTGTAGTAGTAGTAGTAATACAATATGGTAGAGCAATTAACTCGTACATGAGTAAAAATATATGAAAGCTATTACTTGGGTAGCATAAAAAGAGGTTAGACAAATATAGACTGGATAGAGGCAGCCTGTTTCAGTGTTCACTCTCTGTAATGTGTTTTTTTGTAGTATAACAGGAGAGACTATGTGATGGCAGGGTTTACTGTTTTCAGGAGGATTCTTGCTAAGACTTCAGAGATGGTGAAGTTGCCGTTATTTTGTTTAATTGTATTCGAAACAGCGATCAGTGCTGATTCGAGGCACTTGCGTCTGAGGAAATTAGTTTTTTTGATCACTAATTGGGCGTCCCTGAATTTCATGAGATGATTGGTGGAATTCAGGACCTTAATCTTCCTCTTCCTCCCGGAGATTTTGTTGACCTGATTGAACTCTGTGTTAATTTCAACTGTTTTTCTTTCAATAACAAGCTCTACAAACAAACCTACGGCATGGGAATGGGGTCCCCCATCAGTGCCGTCCTAGCCAACTTATTCATGGAACACCTAGAATCCGAACACTTCGCCAACATCATCCCTTCAAGCGTCACTTGGTTACGTTACGTGGACGACTTCCTCGTAATAACTTCCAAACGTTTTGATGTACGGAATCTTCAGGCAAGGCTCAACGCAGTTGAACCGGCGATCCAGTTTACACTAGAAGAAGAGTCCAATGACAAGCTACCTTTCCTCGACGTCCTCATTCATAAAGTAGACAACAACCTAAGATTTCAAGTTTATCGGAAACTGTTTGTAACGGCTTGACAAAGCTCCTGGAGAGCGAAACGTTGCCACAGTAAAATGTCGCATTAGTTGCACTTGTGTTCTTTTACTTTACATATTGTCGGTAATTCTACCAACATTATTACTATCAAGATTTTGATTATAAAATTCCTAAGCAGAGAAGGTATACTATGAAAGTGTTGATGGTTAAGGGAGAACCAACACATTCTTGGTTGAATATGACTGCTTGACCAGTTTACAATTGTAAAAAAATATTCCTAGCAATTTTAAAGGATTTGTTAATTAAGTGTTTTGGGTGTTTTAGATCATTAGCTAATTCATAAACCATCAACATTTCTTCATCTGTGAACTCCGGGTTTAAAATATGGAAAACTTTCAAAAACGTTGATGAAGATACAGAAAGTTTAACTCTGTCATGATGTGATGAGTAATATTGTACTTACTTGTTGGTTGTCTGTATATTTTTAATTTAAAATCATGGTTTCCTTTCATAATTAAAACATCTTCAAAAGGTAATAAATTATTCTGTTCAAGGTGAACAGCAAAATTTATGGAATGGCCGAGATTATTTAATTCAACAAGTAAATGGTTTACATCTATATTCTTAAGTATTAGACACAAAACATCATCAACATATCTGTACCACTTGCCTCTCTTGGGAAGGATTTTACTAGTAATCTTTTTTTATAATGTACGTAGAAACTACTATGGACAGTTGAAGGAGGATTTGCCATTGACATACCAAACTTCAGATTGTAAAACTTTTCATTAAACACAAACTTTGTGTGAACAATACGAAGTTTAATAAGTTCAATGATTGTAGGTACTGGCAATGGTAAATCTTAATTTATAAGTTCTTCAGATAGAAAACTTAATAAATCAACTGGAACTTTTGTATGAAAAGAAGATGTGGCATCAAAACTTTCCATACTGTAATAACTTAAATCAGTCATGGTGCTTAATTTATCAAATAAATCAATATTATTATTTTTAACACTAAAGTTAGAAATTTTGACAACAATTGGGCTAGATATATCTGCTAGCTATTTGGATAATTTATAGTAAAGTGAACGTGTGGAGCAAATAATGTGTCTGACTGGATAACCTGGTTTGTGTGTTTTTATTTATCCATACATATATGGTAATGATGTTTGGATTATTAAAAACATAAACCAGGTAATCCAGCCAGACCATAAAGCTGACCACGTACTGTACTTTATATTTAATTTGATCATCGTCTTTGTGAATACCAAACATCTAGAAGTTCTTGGTACCAGTCTAAAAGAAGCCATTGTAGCATCAGTCAGTCTGGCAACATTGTAAGCTGATACGTGTTCTTATCGTGTTTATCTACATTCACCTTATCACAGTGAGTTTCAGATCTAATCAGGTTTTCTAGTGAATTTCAACAATTTTCAGATTTCTGTTTTATTTCTCTCTAAGTATTTTTCTTTAAGGTAATTATTTGATCAAATCTGTAATCGAACAATAATTTCTTTCTCTCAGGTTTACAATATATGTACCTGGCGTCTCCAGTGAGTTTGTTGTTACAATCACTGTGTGAGTCATGTGACTTCAGTAATAACATAGAATCAGGAATGATCAAGAAAACAATCTCATTGTCGTAAGTTAACTTTAATACCATTAAAATTTCCAATAACTGAGTTTGTAATATAGAAGACTAGTTGTTAATTCTTATTCCCAGCTCAAAATTGTTATAATTGTTTACAGGAGAGGATGTAGATGGTAACAAGACAAGAAACAACCCTGTAAGTTGATTCCTGCTGATATATGTCGTTCAATTTAATTTGTTATGCATTCTTATTAGCACTTAAGTGGGATAGTTGTGCAATTGCCTTTGCAACTGTCTTCAGAATGGTACTAAATGTAATGAGCTTGTTTGGAGGGGATTTAAGATACGTAACATTAAACGAACAGTTTCCAGGTAGAGGTGAAGTTCTCTTATCCTCAGTAAAGATACACTTCACGTAGGTTATTAAATTTAATATTATTACACGTTTTCAATAATCGTTTGTATTTGAGTTTATTTACTTGTAGACATTTGCTAGAGTTATTGAGACAGTGTCTGGTTCATTTCTTAACATTATATTACACAGTATAATCTTAATGTTAGATATCATATCAGTGAATAATGAATACCAAAGTGTTTCCTAATATTGATGACCTTGGTATTTATAGAACTACCATAAATGATCGTGATGGCGTCGTTCTGAGTTAGCTTCATGGGACGGAGATAGTATTCTTTAGTTAATATTAACGATGATGCAGCACAAACAGTTAAGGATCTCATACTATGTACATCATTCTCACTGTTCTTACAATACCACTGTAGCCGGAGTTGTACCAAGTAACATTTCAGTGTATAAAGGTAATGTTTGTATTTTTTATGTAGTTATAGTATGTAGGGAACATGTGGTATGGTGGGAACATGTGGTATGGTGGGAACATGTGGTATGGTGGGAACATGTGGTATGGTGGGAACATGTGGTATGGTGGGAACATGTGGTATGGTGGGAACATGTGGTATGGTGGGAACATGTGGTATGGTGGGAACATGTGGTATGGTGGGAACATGTGGTATGGTGGGAACATGTGGTATGGTGGGAACATGTGGTATGGTGGGAACATGTGGTATGGTGGGAACATGTGGTATGGTGGGAACATGTGGTATGGTGGGAACATGTGGTATGGTGGGAACATGTGGTATGGTGGGAACATGGTATGGGGAACATGTGGTATGGTGGGAACATGTGGTATGGTGGGAACATGTGGTATGGTGGAAACATGTGGTATGGTGGGAACATGTGGTATGGTGGGAACATGTGGTATGGTGGGAATATGTGGTATGGTGGGAACATGTAGTATGGTGGGAACATGTGGTATGGTGGGAACATGTAGTATGGTGGGAACATGTAGTATGGTGGGAACATGTAGTATGGTGGGAACATGTGGTATGGTGGGAACATGTAGTATGGTGGGAACATGTGGTATGGTGGGAACATATAGTATGGTGGGAACATGTGGTATGGTGGGAACATGTAGTATGGTGGGAACATGTGGTATGGTGGGAACATGTAGTATGGTGGGAACATGTAGTATGGTGGGAACATGTGGTATGGTGGGAACATGTAGTATGGTGGGAACATGTAGTATGGTGGGAACATGTAGTATGGTGGGAACATGTAGTATGGTGGGAACATGTAGTATGGTGGGAACATGTAGTATGGTGGGAACATGTAGTATGGTGGGAACATGTAGTATGGTGGGAACATGTAGTATGGTGGGAACATGTGGTATGGTGGGAACATGTAGTATGGTGGGAACATGTGGTATGGTGGGAACATGTAGTATGGTGGGAACATGTGGTATGGTGGGAACATGTAGTATGGTGGGAACATGTGGTATGGTGGGAACATGTAGTATGGTGGGAACATGTAGTATGGTGGGAACATGTAGTATGGTGGGAACATGTAGTATGGTGGGAACATGTAGTATGGTGGGAACATGTAGTATGGTGGGAACATGTAGTATGGTGGGAACATGTGGTATGGTGGGAACATGTAGTATGGTGGGAACATGTGGTATGGTGGGAACATGTAGTATGGTGGGAACATGTGGTATGGTGGGAACATGTAGTATGGTGGGAACATGTGGTATGGTGGGAACATGTAGTATGGTGGGAACATGTAGTATGGTGGGAACATGTAGTATGGTGGGAACATGTAGTATGGTGGGAACATGTAGTATGGTGGGTATGGTGGGAACATGTAGTATGGTGGGAACATGTAGTATGGTGGGAACATGTAGTATGGTGGGAACATGTAGTATGGTGGGAACATGTAGTATGGTGGGAACATGTGGTATGGTGGGAACATGTAGTATGGTGGGAACATGTAGTATGGTGGGAACATGTAGTATGGTGGGAACATGTGGTATGGTGGGAACATGTAGTATGGTGGGAACATGTAGTATGGTGGGAACATGTAGTATGGTGGGAACATGTGGTATGGTGGGAACATGTGGTATGGTGGGAACATGTGGTATGGTGGGAACATGTAGTATGGTGGGAACATGTAGTATGGTGGGAACATGTAGTATGGTGGGAACATGTAGTATGGTGGGAACATGTAGTATGGTGGGAACATGTAGTATGGTGGGAACATGTAGTATGGTGGGAACATGTAGTATGGTGGGAACATGTAGTATGGTGGGAACATGTAGTATGGTGGGAACATGTAGTATGGTGGGAACATGTGGTATGGTGGGAACATGTAGTATGGTGGGAACATGTATTATGTAGTATGGTGGGAACATGTGGTATGGTGGGAACATGTATGGTATGGTGGGAACATGTAGTATGTGGGAACATGTACGGAGGGATCATGTAGTATGGTGGGAACATGTAGTATGGTGGGAACATGTAGTATGGTGGGAACATGTGGTATGGTGGGAACATGTAGTATGGTGGGAACATGTAGTATGGTGGGAACATGTAGTATGGTGGGAACATGTAGTATGGTGGGAACATGTAGTATGGTGGGAACATGTGGTATGGTGGGAACATGTAGTATGGTGGGAACATGTAGTATGGTGGGAACATGTATGGTGGGAACATGTAGTATGGTGGGAACATGGGAACATGTAGTATGGTGGGAACATGTAGTATGGTGGGAACATGTAGTATGGTGGGAACATGTGGTATGGTGGGAACATGTAGTATGGTGGGAACATGTGGTATGGTGGGAACATGTAGTATGGTGGGAACATGTGGTATGGTGGGAACATGTAGTATGGTGGGAACATGTGGTATGGTGGGAACATGTAGTATGGTGGGAACATGTGGTATGGTGAACATAGTATGGTGGGAACATGTGGTATGGTGGGAACATGTAGTATGGTGGGAACATGTATGGTGGGGTATGGTGGGAACATGTAGTATGGTGGGAACATGTAGTATGGTGGGAACATGTGGTATGGTGGGAACATGTAGTATGGTGGGAACATGTAGTATGGTGGGAACATGTAGTATGGTGGGAACATGTGGTATGGTGGGAACATGTAGTATGGTGGGAACATGTAGTATGGTGGGAACATGTGGTATGGTGGGGACATGTGGTACAGTGGGAACATGTGGGAACATAGTATGGTGGGAACATGTAGTATGGTGGGAACATGTGGTATGGTGGGAACATGTAGTATGGTGGGAACATGTAGTATGGTGGGAACATGTAGTATGGTGGGAACATGTGGTATGGTGGGAACATGTGGTATGGTGGGAACATGTGGTATGGTGGGAACATGTAGTATGGTGGGAACATGTGGTATGGTGGGAACATGTGGTATGGTGGGAACATGTAGTATGGTGGGAACATGTGGTATGGTGGGAACATGTAGTATGGTGGGAACATGTGGTATGGTGGGAACATGTGGTATGGTGGGAACATGTAGTATGGTGGGAACATGTGGTATGGTGGGAACATGTAGTATGGTGGGAACATGTAGTATGGTGGGAACATGTAGTATGGTGGGAACATGTAGTATGGTGGGAACATGTAGTATGGTGGGAACATGTAGTATGGTGGGAACATGTAGTATGGTGGGAACATGTAGTATGGTGGGAACATGTAGTATGGTGGGAACATGTAGTATGGTGGGAACATGTAGTATGGTGGGAACATGTAGTATGGTGGGAACATGTAGTATGGTGGGAACATGTAGTATGGTGGGAACATGTAGTATGGTGGGAACATGTAGTATGGTGGGAACATGTAGTATGGTGGGAACATGTGGTATGGTGGGAACATGTAGTATGGTGGGAACATGTAGTATGGTGGGAACATGTAGTATGGTGGGAACATGTGGTATGGTGGGAACATGTGGTATGGTGGGAACATGTAGTATGGTGGGAACATGTGGTATGGTGGGAACATGTGGTATGGTGGGAACATGTAGTATGGTGGGAACATGTAGTATGGTGGGAACATGTAGTATGGTGGGAACATGTAGTATGGTGGGAACATGTTGTATGGTGGAAACATGTGGTATGGTGGGAACATGTAGTATGGTGGGAACATGTGGTATGGTGGGAACATGTAGTATGGTGGGAACATGTATTATGGTGGGAACATGTGTTATGGTGGGAACATGTAGTATGGTGGGAACATGTGGTATGGTGGGAACATGTAGTATGGTGGGAACATGTAGTATGGTGGGAACATGTGGTATGTTCGGAACATGTGGTATGGTGGGAACATGTGGTATGGTGTGAACATGTAGTTTGGTGGGAACATGTATTGTGGTGGGAACATTTAGTTTGTTGGGAACATGTGGTATGGTGGGAACATGTAGTATGGTGGGAACATGTATTATGGTGGGAACATGTAGTATGGTGGGAACATGTGGTATGGTGGGAACATGTAGTATGGTGGGAACATGTAGTATGGTGGGAACATGTGGTATGGTGGGAACATGTAGTATGGTGGGAACATGTGGTATGGTGGGAACATGTAGTATGGTGGGAACATGTAGTATGGTGGGAACATGTAGTATGGTGGGAACATGTAGTATGGTGGGAACATGTAGTATGGTGGGAACATGTGGTATGGTGGGAACATGTAGTATGGTGGGAACATGTGGTATGGTGGGAACATGTGGTATGGTGGGAACATGTGGTATGGTGGGAACATGTAGTATGGTGGGAACATGTAGTATGGTGGGAACATGTAGTATGGTGGGAACATGTAGTATGGTGGGAACATGTAGTATGGTGGGAACATGTGGTATGGTGGGAACATGTAGTATTGTGGGAACATGTAGTATGGTGGGAACATGTAGTATGGTGGGAACATGTAGTATGGTGGGAACATGTGGTATGGTGGGAACATGTAGTATGGTGGGAACATGTAGTATGGTGGGAACATGTGGTATGGTGGGAACATGTAGTATGGTGGGAACATGTAGTATGGTGGGAACATGTGGTATGGTGGGAACATGTAGTATGGTGGGAACATGTAGTATGGTGGGAACATGTAGTATGGTGGGAACATGTAGTATGGTGGGAACATGTAGTATGGTGGGAACATGTGGTATGGTGGGAATATGTGGTATGAACATAAGAACATAAGAAAGGAGGAACACTGCAGCAGGCCTGCTGGCCCATACTAGGCAGGTCCTTTACAATTCATCCCACTAACAAAACATTTGCCCAACCCAATTTTCAATGCCACCCAAGAAATAAGCTCTGATGTGAAAGTCCCATTCAAATCCAACCCCTCCCACTCATGTACTTATCCAACCTAGATTTGAAACTACCCAAAGTCCCAGCCTCAATAACCCAACTAGGTAGACTGTTCCACTCATCAACTACCCTATTTCCAAACCAATACTTTCCTATGTCCTTTCTAAATCTAAACTTATCTAATTTAAATCCATTACTGTGGGTTCTCTCTTGGAAAGACATCCTCAAGACCCTATTAATATCCCCTTTATTAATACCTATCTTCCACTTATACACTTCGATCAGGTCTCCCCTCATTCCTCGTCTAACAAGTGAATGTAACTTAAGAGTCTTCAATCTTTCTTCATAAGGAAGATTTCTAATGCTATGTATTAATTTAGTCATCCTACGCTGAATGTTTTCTAACGAATTTATGTCCATTTTGTAATACGGAGACCAGAACTGAGCTGCATAATCTAGGTGAGGCCTTACTAATGATGTATAAAGCTGCAGTATGACCTCTGGACTTCTGTTGCTTACACTTCTTGATATAAATCCCAGTAATCTATTTGCCTTATTACGTACGCTTAGGCATTGCTGTCTTGGTTTAAGGTTGCTGCTCACCATAACCCCCAAGTCCTTTTCGCAATCTGTATGGCTAAGTTCTGCATCATTTAACTTATAAGTACTAGAGTTATGGGCACTCCCAAGCTTCAGAACCTTGCATTTATCTACATTGAACTGCATCTGCCACTTTTCTGACCAAGAATAGAGTTTGTTTAAATCCTCCTGAAGTTCCATAACATCTACGTTTGAATCAATTATCCTACCTATCTTTGTGTCATCGGCGAATTTGCTCATATCACTAGTAATTCCCTCATCAAGATCATTGATACATATTATAAACAACAACGGGCCCAAGACTGATCCCTGTGGAACGCCACTTGTTACAGATCCCCACTCGGATTTAACCCCCTTTATGGACACTCTCTGCTTCCTGTCAGTGAGCCATGACTCGATCCACGAGAGCACTTTTCCCCCAATGCCATGAGCTGCCACTTTCTTTAACAGTCTATGGTGCGGAGCTCTATCAAAAGCCTTACTAAAATCTAAGTAAATAATATCAAATTCTTTATCGTGGTCAACAGCCTCAAAAGCTTTACTGAAGAAAGTTAATAAATTAGTTAGACAACACCGGCCTCTTGTGAATCCATGCTGAGTATCATTAATCAAGCAATGCTTATCGAGATGGATTCTTATAATCTCGGCTATAATTGACTCTAGTAATTTGCCTACAGTTGAGGTCAGGCTTATTGGGCGGTAATTTGACGGTAACGACTTGTCCCCTGTTTTAAAACTAGGAGTTACATTAGCCATCTTCCACATATCAGACACTACACCTGTTTGACGAGATAAATTAAAAATATTAGTTAATGGTTCACAGAGTTCCATTTTGCATTCCTTAAGAACCCTTGAAAAAAACTCATCAGGACCCGGCAACTTATTTTGTTTCAGTCTGTCTATCTGCTTCACAACCATCTCACTAGTGACTGTGATGTTACATAATTTATCTTCTTCTAGCCCACTGTAAAAATTAATTACTGGAATATTGTTAGTGTCTTCCTGTGTAAAAACTGAGAGAAAATAATTATTTAAAATCAAACACATTTCATTCTCTTTGTCAGTAAGGTGCCCATAGTTATTTTTAAGGGGACCTATCTTATCTCTAACTTTTGTTCTATAGACCTGGAAAAAACTTTTTGGGTTAGTTTTAGAATCCCTAGCAACTTTAATTTCATAGTCCCTTTTAGCTGTTGTTATCCCCTTTTTAATGTCCCTCTTAATGTCAATATACTGATTCATAAGATGACCCTCACCTCTTTTGATACGCCTATAAATTCCTTTCTTATGCCCTAGTAGATATTTGAGCCTATTATTCATCCATTTTGGGTCATTTCTATTTGATCTAATTTCTTTATATGGGATAAACGCTCTTTGAGCAGCATGTACAGTGTTCAGAAAGCAGTCATATTGATAGCTCTCTTCGTTACCCCAGTCAACAGATGATAAGTGTTCTCTAAGCCCATCGTAATCTGCTAAGCGAAAATCTGGGACTGTTACTCAGTTATCGCTACTATCGTACTTCCATTCAATGCTAAATGTAATTGATTTGTGGTCGCTAGCACCCAGTTCCTCTGAAATTTCTAAATTATTAACAAGGGATTCATTGTTTGCCATAACTAAGTCAAGTAGGTTATTTCCCCTTGTAGGTTCTGTCACAAACTGCTTCAAAAAACAATCCTGAAATACTTCTAAGAAGTCGTATGATTCTAAATTCCCAGTCAAGAAATTCCAATCAACATGACTAAAGTTAAAGTCTCCTAGAATTACTACATTATCGTGCCTTGTGGCCTTAACAATTTCCTCCCAAAGTAGTTTCCCTTGGTCCCTATCTAAGTTTGGGGGACGGTATATCACTCCTAAAATCAGTTTTTCATGCCCCTCTGAAAATTCTATCCAAACAGACTCTGTATGTGTTACTTCAGACTTAATACCCGTTTTTATGCAACAGTTCAAGAGATCTCGGACATACAATGCCACCGCCCCCCCCCTCCCAATACTTCTATCTTCTTGGAACAATTTAAAACACTGACTATGACATTCCGCAGGCATGTCCCGACTTTTTGAATTAAATATGGTGGGAACATGTGGTATGGTGGGAACATGTAGTATGGTGGGAACATGTGGTATGGTGGGAACATGTAGTATGGTGGGAACATGTGGTATGGTGGGAACATGTAGTATGGTGGGAACATGTGGTATGGTTGGAACATGTAGTATGGTGGGAACATGTGGTATGGTGGGAACATGTAGTATGGTGGGAACATGTAGTATGGTGGGAACATGTAGTATGGTGGGAACATGTGGTATGGTGGGAACATGTAGTATGGTGGGAACATGTAGTATGGTGGGAACATGTGGTATGGTGGGAACATGTAGTATGGTGGGAACATGTTGTATGGTGGGAACATGTAGTATGGTGGAAACATGTAGTATGGTGGGAACATGTAGTATGGTGGGAACATGTGGTATGGTGGGAACATGTAGTATGGTGGGAACATGTAGTATGGTGGGAACATGTAGTATGGTGGGAACATGTAGTATGGTGGGAACATGTAGTATGGTGGGAACATGTAGTATGGTGGGAACATGTAGTATGGTGGGAACATGTAGTATGGTGGGAACATGTAGTATGGTGGGAACATGTAGTATGGTGGGAGCATGTGGTATGGTGGGAACATGTGGTATGGTGGGAACATGTGGTATGGTGGGAACATGTAGTATGGTGGGAACATGTGGTATGGTGGGAACATGTAGTATGGTGGGAACATGTGGTATGGTGGGAACATGTAGTATGGTGGGAACATGTGGTATGGTGGGAACATGTAGTATGGTGGGAACATGTAGTATGGTGGGAACATGTAGTATGGTGGGAACATGTGGTATGGTGGGAACATGTAGTATGGTGGGAACATGTAGTATGGTGGGGGAACATGTGGTATGGTGGGAACATGTAGTATGGTGGGAACATGTGGTATGGTGGGAACATGTAGTATGGTGGGAACATGTAGTATGGTGGGAACATGTAGTATGGTGGGAACATGTGGTATGGTGGGAACATGTAGTATGGTGGGAACATGTAGTATGGTGGGAACATGTAGTATGGTGGGAACATGTGGTATGGTGGGAACATGTAGTATGGTGGGAACATGTGGTATGGTGGGAACATGTAGTATGGTGGGAACATGTAGTATGGTGGGAACATGTAGTATGGTGGGAACATGTAGTATGGTGGGAACATGTAGTATGGTGGGAACATGTAGTATGGTGGGAACATGTGGTATGGTGGGAACATGTAGTATGGTGGGAACATGTGGTATGGTGGGAACATGTAGTATGGTGGGAACATGTAGTATGGTGGGAACATGTAGTATGGTGGGAACATGTGGTATGGTGGGAACATGTAGTATGGTGGGAACATGTAGTATGGTGGGAACATGGTGGGAACATGTAGTATGGTGGGAACATGTAGTATGGTGGGAACATGTATGGTATGGTGGGGAACATGTAGTATGGTGGGAACATGTAGTATGGTGGGAACATGTAGTATGTGGGAACATGTGGTATGGTGGGAACATGTAGTATGGTGGGAACATGTGGGAACAGTATGGTGGGAACATGTAGTATGGTGGGAACATGTGGTATGGTGGGAACATGTAGTATGGTGGGAACATGTAGTATGGTGGGAACATGTAGTATGGTGGGAACATGTAGTATGGTGGGAACATGTAGTATGGTGGGAACATGTAGTATGGTGGGAACATGGTATGGTGGGAACATGTAGTATGGTGGGAACATGTGGGAACATGTAGTATGGTGGGAACATGTAGTATGGTGGGAACATGGTGGGAACATGTAGTATGGTGGGAACATGTGGTATGGTGGGAACATGTAGTATGGTGGGAACATGTGGTATGGTGGGAACATGTAGTATGGTAGGAACATGTAGTATGGTGGGAACATGTAGTATGGTGGGAACATGTATGGTGGGAACATGGTATGGGGAACATGTAGTATGGTGGGAACATGTAGTATGGTGGGAACATGGTGGTGGGAACATGTAGTATGGTGGGAACATGTAGTATGGTGGGAACATGTAGTATGGTGGGAACATGTGGTATGGTGGGAACATGTAGTATGGTGGGAACATGTAGTATGGTGGGAACATGTAGTATGGTGGGAACATGTAGTATGGTGGGAACATGTAGTATGGTGGGAACATGTAGTATGGTGGGAACATGTAGTATGGTGGGAACATGTAGTATGGTGGGAACATGTAGTATGGTGGGAACATGTAGTATGGTGGGAGCATGTGGTATGGTGGGAACATGTAGTATGGTAGGAACATGTAGTATGGTGGGAACATGTGGTATGGTGGGAACATGTGGTATGGTGGGAACATGTAGTATGGTGGGAACATGTAGTATGGTGGGAACATGTAGTATGGTGGGAACATGTAGTATGGTGGGAACATGTGGTATGGTGGGAACATGTAGTATGGTGGGAACATGTGGTATGGTGGGAACATGTAGTATGGTGGGAACATGTAGTATGGTGGGAACATGTAGTATGGTGGGAACATGTAGTATGGTGGGAACATGTAGTATGTATGTTGTATGGTGGGAACATGTAGTATGGTGGGAACATGTAGTATGGTGGGAACATGTAGTATGGTGGGAACATGTAGTATGGTGGGAACATGTAGTATGGTGGGAACATGTAGTATGGTGGGAACATGTAGTATGGTGGGAACATGTAGTATGGTGGGAACATGTAGTATGGTGGGAACATGTAGTATGGTGGGAACATGTAGTATGGTGGGAACATGTAGTATGGTGGGAACATGTAGTATGGTGGGAACATGTAGTATGGTGGGAACATGTAGTATGGTGGGAACATGTAGTATGGTGGGAACATGTAGTATGGTGGGAACATGTGGTATGGTTGGAACAGGTAGTAACATGTAGTATGGTGGGAACATGTAGTTATGTGGGAACATGTAGTATGGTGGGAACATGTAGTATGGTGGGAACATGTAGTATGGTGGGAACATGTAGTATGGTGGGAACATGTAGTATGGTGGGAACATGTAGTATGGTGGGAACATGTAGTATGGTGGGAACATGTGGTATGGTGGGAACATGTGGTATGGTGGGAACATGTAGTATGGTGGGAACATGTAGTATGGTGGGAACATGTGGTATAGTGGGAGCATGTATGTATGGTGGGAACATGTAGTATGGTGGGAACATGTAGTATGGTGGGAACATGTGGTATGGTGGGAACATGTAGTATGGTGGGAACATGTAGTATGGTGGGAACATGTAGTATGGTGGGAACATGTGGGAACATGTGGTATGGTGGGAACATGTAGTATGGTGGGAACATGTAGTATGGTGGGAACATGTAGTATGGTGGGAACATGTGTATGGTGTAGTATGGAACATGTAGTATGGTGGGAACATGTAGTATGGTGGGAACATGTGGGAACATGTGGTATGGTGGGAACATGGTATGGTGGGAACATGTAGTATGGTGGGAACATGGAGTATGGTGGGAACATGTAGTATGGTGGGAACATGTAGTATGGTGGGAACATGTAGTATGGTGGGAACATGTAGTATGGTGGGAACATGTAGTATGGTGGGAACATGTAGTATGGTGGGAACATGTAGTATGGTGGGAACATGTATTATGGTGGGAACATGTAGTATGGTGGGAACATGTAGTATGGTGGGAACATGTAGTATGGTGGAACATGTATTATGGTGGGAACATGTAGTATGGTGGGAACATGTAGTATGGTGGGAACATGTAGTATGGTGGGAACATGTATTATGGTGGGAACATGTAGTATGGTTAGAACATGTTGTATGGTGGGAACATGTAGTATGGTGGGAACATGTAGTATGGTGGGAACATGTAGTATGGTGGGAACATGTAGTATGGTGGGAACATGTAGTATGTGGGAACATGTAGTATGGTGGGAACATGTGAGAACATGTAGTATGGTGGGAACGTGTAGTATGGTAGGAACATGTGGTATGGTGGGAACATGTAGTATGGTGGGAACATGTAGTATGGTGGGAACATGTGGTATGGTGGGAACATGTAGTATGGTGGGAACATGTAGTATGGTGGGAACATGTGGTATGGTGGGAACATGGTGGGAACATGGTGGGAACATGTAGTATGGTGGGAACATGTAGTATGGTGGGAACATGTAGTATGGTGGGAACATGTAGTATGGTGGGAACATGTAGTATGGTGGGAACATGTAGTATGGTGGGAACATGTAGTATGGTGGGAACATGTAGTATGGTGGGAACATGTAGTATGGTGGGAACATGTAGTATGGTGGGAACATGTAGTATGGTGGGAACATGTAGTATGGTGGGAACATGTAGTATGGTGGGAACATGTAGTATGGTGGGAACATGTAGTATGGTGGGAACATGTAGTATGGTGGGAACATGTAGTATGGTGGGAACATGTAGTATGGTGGGAACATGTAGTATGGTGGGAACATGTAGTATGGTGGGAACATGTAGTATGGTGGGAACATGTAGTATGGTGGGAACATGTGGTATGATGGGAACATGTAGTATGGTGGGAACATGTAGTATGGTGGGAACATGTAGTATGGTGGGAACATGTAGTATGGTGGGAACATGTAGTATGGTGGGAACATGTAGTATGGTGGGAACATGTGTATGGTATGGTGGGAACATGTAGTATGGTGGGAACATGTAGTATGGTGGGAACATGTAGTATGGTGGGAACATGTAGTATGGTGGGAACATGTAGTATGGTGGGAACATGTAGTATGGTGGGAACATGTAGTATGGTGGGAACATGTAGTATGGTGGGAACATGTAGTATGGTGGGAACATGTAGTATGGTGGGAACATGTAGTATGGTGGGAACATGTAGTATGGTGGGAACATGTAGTATGGTGGGAACATGTAGTATGGTGGGAACATGTAGTATGGTGGGAACATGTAGTATGGTGGGAACATGTAGTATGGTGGGAACATGTAGTATGGTGAGAACATGGTGGAACATGGAACATGTAGTATGGTGGGAACATGTAGTATGGTGGGAACATGTAGTATGGTGGGAACATGTAGTATGGTGGGAACATGTAGTATGGTGGGAACATGTAGTATGGTGGGAACATGTAGTATGGTGGGAACATGTAGTATGGTGGGAACATGTAGTATGGTGGGAACATGTAGTATGGTGGGAACATGTAGTATGGTGGGAACATGTAGTATGGTGGGAACATGTAGTATGGTGGGAACATGTAGTATGGTGGGAACATGTAGTATGGTGGGAACATGTAGTATGGTGGGAACATGTAGTATGGTGGGAACATGTAGTATGGTGGGAACATGTAGTATGGTGGGAACATGTAGTATGGTGGGAACATGTAGTATGGTGGGAACATGTAGTATGGTGGGAACATGTAGTATGGTGGGAACATGTCATGTGTCTGTCAATATTTTACATTTAGATCAATGACTGATGTCTCCTAGTTGACTAAATATTGCTGAAATTTTCCTTCTCTCAAATTAATACTCATCTTTCTTATGTCCTGTTTTATGG
This sequence comes from Cherax quadricarinatus, assembly GCF_038502225.1. Classification (NCBI taxonomy): domain Eukaryota; kingdom Metazoa; phylum Arthropoda; class Malacostraca; order Decapoda; family Parastacidae; genus Cherax; species Cherax quadricarinatus. Next base: position 93,748 of record NW_027196245.1, read on the forward strand.
ATCAGTTCGTCATAATGATAGGTGATAGTTATTTCTGGGTCATGTAGGCAGTGCTTTTGGCAAAAGTATGCTATTATTATTATTATTATTATTATTATTATTATTATTATTATTATTATTATTATTATTATTATTATTATTATTATTATTATTATTATTAATATTATTATTATTATCTATTATTATTATTATTATTATTATTATTATTATTATTATTATTATTATTATTATTATTATTATTATTATTATTATTATTATTATTATTATTATTATCATTATGATTTCTTGGGTCAGTTATGATTATTTTAATTACTGATTATTATTGTCCTTGTTATTATCGTTAATATTATTATTATCGCTATTATTATTATTATTATTATTATTATTATTATTATTATTATTATTATTATTATTATTATTATTATTATTATTATTATTATTATTATTATTGTCGTTGTTATTATCGTTAATATTATTATTATTATTATTATCGTTAATATTATTATTATTATTATCGTTAATATTATTATTATCGCTATTATTATTATTATTATTATTATTATTATTATTATTATTATTATTATCGTTAATATTATTATTATCGCTATTATTATCATTATTATTATTATTATTATTATTATTATTATTATTATTATTATTATTATTATTATTATTATTATTATTATTAATTTAATTACTATTATGTTTATTAATAACAAAAACAATCATAGAAAATTTAAGAGTCTCAAAATAAATGGAATGGTGCTTGAAGATCACAAAGTTTCGGTGCAAGTTAACACAATAACAGGGAAAAGAAACATGTCAACCATATATGTGACACTGTAAAGTTATTCTGCAGTCAGGGCGACACATTCGTGTCTTCAGAACAAACAAGGAAACATTAAGGTGTACTAAAATTATGTTGGATGAGGGAGATGTACATCTCTTAAGTGAGAAACAACTGTACATGTCTTAAAATTACTAGTGAGACATGTTCGTATTTTAGAAGTCAGTCACGTTATGTGTCTTAAGAATAAACGGGAAGTCATATACGTGTCTTGGAAATAAACAGAAGTACAGAAGTAAAGGAACTGGCTGGTAGAGTGACATGTACGTCATCTTGAAGTACTTGTAAAGACATGTACTTAATAAACGGGAAACAAGTACATGTCTTAGGATAAGCAGGAGGACATGTACGTGTCTTAGAAGTGCAGTACTAAAGCGTATTTATTTTTTTCTGGGAGGAGGTGAAG